>NC_056746.1:1199362891-1199395391 GCF_019279795.1 Protopterus annectens | reverse complement strand
GCCAACCCACATCTTGACCCAGGTAATTGAGTACACTTGTGTAATATCATACTACTGCCAGAGTATGGATATGACTTAACTCATTCCCTCACTTCCCCTCCCCCAAGGCAGACTTGCAAGCTCTTCCCTGGCTGCTTTCTGGAGGTGCATGAGTATTTCTATACATGAGCAGTCTTCAGAACAAGTGCTACACCCCTTCAAGCATTAAACTCGCCTGGCTCTTTGTGCTGGAATTGCAATTAGTCAGGCTGCCTTACTCTCAGTGTAAGATGTTGACTCCATTATCCAAACCCAGTACCTTTAGTACCTGTTCTGGTAATTGAACATGGGAATGTTTGGAGTGCAGTCAGGGATTTATTATTCTATGCCACAGAGCTGGGTTCCATTTATATAACTATTATCTTCTTATGGAATTATGATTCTCTTTGATTTTAAGGCACATAAATTCGCACATAAGGCAGCTGTTTAATCTCAGCCTTACCACAGGATACGTGCCCAAGGAGTGGTGTATGGCAACTGTGGTCCCACTCCACAAAAGCGGTGCCTCTACGGACCCTGGTAATTACCGCCCCATAAGTTTAACAAGTCTAGTCTGCAAAGCTATGGAGAGGATCATAATGGAGCTCATAAACAAAGATATAGGGGACTTGCAGACATTGGACCCGACCCAGTTTGGCTTCGTCAAGGGCAGATCATGCCTTTTGAACTTGGTCAACTTCTTCGAAACAGTCACCAAGGCCATTGATGAGGGAAAGGCAGTCCATACAGCCTACCTTGACCTTGCAAAGGCTTTCGACACAATACCCCACTCGAGTATTGTAGAAAAACTTACCAGCTTAAATGTAAACCCATATGTCACAAGATGGGTTGCAAACTGGCTTAAGGACAGAACCCACAGGGTTAGAGTTGCTGGCGCTATGTCAGACTCCAAGCGGTCACAAGTGGTGTCCCACAGGGCTCGGTCCTTGGCCCCTATTGTTCGGCATCTACTTCTCAGAAGTACAGGCCAACATGGGAGGACTTTGGCTGACAAAGTTTGCAGGCGACTGCAAACTGGGCCATAGTGGAAAGTGCATCGGACACGGATATCCTTCAGAAGGGACTCACGGAAACAGATAGCTGGTGCCAGAGCCATGGCCTGAAGTTAACGCCAAAAATGTATAGTCATACCCTTTGGGAAAAACAAGGTAACCCCAAGCTACCATATAGGTGGCAATCTACTAAGCACAGAAGAGGTTATCAGGGACCTGGGGACCCAGGTTGACAGTGGCCTTTCTTTTGACACTCACGTTGCTAAAGTGGTTAGAAAGACCTTCTACATTGCCCACCTGATCATGAACAGATTCACATCCAGATCTAGTGAGGTCATTGTTCCCCTGTACTCTTCACTTATCAGACCAATGATCGAGTACAATGCCCCATTCGGGATGTATCTCACCCGACATCTGCAGCAATTGGAGAGACCCCAAATTTCCTCACCAAAAGGATAAAGGGACTCCAAAATCTGTCATATGCTGCCAGATTGAAGAAACTCCAGCTCTATTCAGTCATATACCGTCTGCTCAGAGGTGACATGTGCCTGACATACAAGGCCATGTCCAACCCGAGAATAATGGACATGCTCCACCTCAAAAAATCCAAATCCACCAAAACCACTAGAGCAAGCGACTTAAACCTTAGCACGGATATAAATAGGATGTGCTGGAGGGATAGATTTATCACTCAGAGACTCCCTATGCTGTGGAATAAAATCCCGGTCCATGTGAGGCAGAGCACCTCGCTGGCTCTGTTCAAGAGAAATCTTGACCTGTGGATGGGAGATCGTAGGTTTACCCCGGGAATCATCTCTGTGTCACTGCTGGACAGAGGCACAACAAACTAATGGGCACAGTATTTTTTCATATAAGGGGTGGCGTAAGCCACAAAACTTTGGGCTTGGCTTATAAATGCCTTAGGGCAGATAGCCTAGTATAAACTTATGAACCTATGAACCTATAATCGGCTACCCAAGGACACCTGGAGCTAATGTTCTTCTTCCATGAACTAATTTGAATGTTTGTATATAAAATAATAAAGAATGGGTAACCAAACAAAGATTACTTGATAATGATAACTTCTTTCAGCTGGATAGTAAATTCAACTAGTTAGGTAATTCTAGATGCATTGCAAGGTAATATATTCATTAATTTTCAAATACTTATTTCAGTCTGTTTTGAGTCATGAGGAATTAGTTCTTTCCAAGCAGTCATTAAGGATGAGGCAGAAAACCCTGAATAGGCTAGAAATTTCTCTTCATAGGTTCATAGGTTCATACTAGGCTATCTGCCCGAGGGCATTTACAAGCCTAGCCCATCGTTTTGTGGCTTACGCCACCCCTTTAGTATGGGGAACTATACCCATTATTTTGCTGTGCCTCTGTCGAGCAGTGACACTGAGGTAATCCCTGGGGTATATCTGCGATCTCCCATCCATTGGTCAAGATTTCTCTTGAACAAGGCCAGCGAGGTGCTCTGCCTCACATGTACCGGGATTTTGTTCCACAGCATAGGAGTCTTTGGGTGATGAATCTATCCTCCAGCACGTCCTATTAATAGCCGTGTCAAGGTTTAAGTCTCCGCCTTGTGGCTCTGATGGATCTAGATTTTTGAGGTGAAGCATATTCATCAAATCTGGGTTTGACATGGCCTTGTATGTTAGGCAAAGGTCACCTCTGAGCATGTGGCGACTGAATAGAGCTGGAGTTCTTTCAGTCGGGCAGCATAGGACAGATTTTGAGACCCTTTATCCTTTTGGTGAGGAACTTTGTGGCCTCTCCAGCTGCTGCAAGTGTCGGGTCAGATACATTCGAATGGGGCATTGTACTCAATCATTGGTCTGATGAGTGATGAGTAAAGGGAGACTATGACCTCCTTGATCTAAATGAGAATCCCTTCATGATAAGGTGGGCAATGTAGAAGGTCTTCCTAACTACTTTAGCTACATGGGTGTCGAATGACAGACTACTATCAACCTGGGTCCCCAGGTCCCTGATAACTTCTTCTGTGCTCAGTGGAATGCCACCTATTTGGTAGCTAGGGGTAACCTTGTTTTTCCCGAAGGGTATGACTATGCATTTTTTGGCATTTAACTTTAGGCCGTCGGTCTGGCACCAGTTCTCCCCTTCTGTGAGACCCTTCTGCACGATATCTGTGTCACATCTCTTTTCTACTATGGTGCCCAGTTTGCAGTCATCTGCAAACTTTGTCAGCCATAACCCTCGTGTGTTTGCTTGTACTTAGGAAAAGTAGATGCCAAACAAGAGTGGGCCCAGGACTGAGCCCTGTGGGACACCACTTGTGACAGGCTTTGAGTCTGACATGGCGCCAGCAACTCTGACCCTGTGGGTTCTGTCACTCAGCCAGTTTGCAACCCATCTTGTGATGTATGGGTTAACATTTAAGCTGATGAGTTTTTCAATGATACCCGAGTGGGGTATTGTATCGAAGGCCTTAGCCAGATCGAGGTAGGCTGTATGGACTGCCTTTCCCTCATCAATGGCTAGAAATTTCTCTTGCACAGACAGACAGAGAAACAGACAGACATACAGACAGTGAGATACACACACACACACACACACACACACACACACACACACACACACACACACACACACACACACACACACACACACACACAACTGAGAAGATCTCCAACTTGCAAACCTAACAGTTTTTGCAATTTATGAGAAAACAGAAATACCCATCAGTAGACACAGGGATGACATACTAACCTATTCAGCAGTATGCTGCCATTTGAACTCACATGTAAGGACACGTTCATGAAAACAGAAGAAGGCCCATGGAATATGGAGTCCACCTTAATGCTGTAGCGATGCTCCCTTGTAGCTGCTGCTGCACATGTCATAACTTTGTCACTCCACTGAGTTCAAATCAAATCTCATCCCTTTTGAGAAAGTGCATTGCAACAGTACTTCAGGCAATATAGTCCAACTCAGCCTGTTTGCTAATGTAGTCTATCACCAGTATGAGCAACAGGACTCAGAGCTGAACTCTTATACACACCCTCTCCAACTGGGAACCACATTGTGAGTCTGAGCACTTTTGGCACTTGTGTCGTTGGGTCTCTGTACATAGCTTGCACTAATTATGACATTGTTTCCAAGACTTCAGGCCATTACAGGACTGCCCAAACCAGCTATGTTGGGACCTAGTCATATGCTTTTTTTGTAGTTTAGAAATGCCCAGTTGGAATCTTTCCTCATCTTTAGTTTATTCTCAACTATCTGTCCCACTATTCTGATCTAAATCTGAAATGCTCATCTCTAATCTTACTTTCTACTACTCTGCATATTTGTTTATCAGTCACCCGCTCCAGCACTTTCATACAGTGTGACAGGAGTTTGAAACCTCTATACTGCCCACAGTTGCAAAAGCCCCATTTGTTCTTGTACACTGTCTCTAGAATACTTATTTTCCAGTTACCTGGGACACACCTTTCTCTCCATATTGATGTGAGTACCTTCTGGTGCCAATTTGCCCCTAAGTCACCTAACATGTCGATCATATCTGCTGAGACCTCATCTGAGCCAGTTGCATTCTCTTTCTTCATTTTCCTTTTTGCTGTTCTTGCTACTTCTAAGGTGAGGCTTTCCTCTTAATTTATTGTAGGCTACATTTGGATCAGTGCAGTTGATGTGAGGGTCTTCTTCATTAAGAAGCTGCTGGAAACTCTTCCATCTATTTTCAACGTTCTGTAAACCCGTGAGCAGTTTGTTGCTTGCATCCCTTATGAAGGGTGTCTGATTACTATCTTCTTTATCTCTCTGTCTTTGTCTTGCAGACTGATTTTTTTGCACTATCTGATGAGTCACTTTCCAGACACTGGTATAGTGTGTCTGATGCCTTGAGCTTTGTTTCTACAAATGCTCTCTTAGGTTCTGTTAGCAATCCAGTATTCATTTTTAGCATGGGCCATCTTTTCTATCTCCTACTTTTTCTTGCATTCCTTCTATTTTTTGATAACTTCCTGGACTTCTGCATTCCATCACCAGCCTTCCATATGTAGTTTATTTTCATACCTCCAATCAGCTTCCAGGATTTTAGCCTAGTCTGTGTTCTCCATAGACCTATCTCTGACCATTGCTTGCTGTTGACTGGGGCTGCTGTGTTTTATACTGTTGGACAACTGTTTCATTAGACTTGACTTTAATATCTCTAACTCTATCCAATGCCCTTTCCTTACCAGGAGGAAATCTACCTGAGTTGCATGTTGTCCACTCTTATTTGTAATCTTGTGAGTGCCTCTCTTGCTGAAGCACCATAAGACTATTTGCCAGAGAGAAGTCCTAAAGAGACTATTTTTCTTTATTCCTGTTTTCCCAGCCACGTAAATTCAAGCAGTCTTTATATCCTGTTCAGTCGGTTCTGATATGAACATTCATGTCCACCATTATCAACACCAACTCATGTTTTGCTTTATCTAGTAGGCTCTGCAACTGTACTCTGAATGGACTGGTTTCCTCATTATTGCAACCCTGCTGTGGGGAACATGAAGAGACTATGAACACTGCCCTGTCTTTACACTGGAGTCAATTGCCATGAGTCTATCACTAATTCTGAAGACTTCCCTTCACCACAATTCTCACACCATTTCTAGTTGGTCCTCCCCAGAGTAGTGTTCTCTGAATCCCAAGCCATGTGGTTTTGCTGCAGTGTCCTTCTATCTTGTCTCATTGATACACAAAATGTCTAACATCCTCCTTACCATAAAGTCATCCACTTCCAAGCTGTGCCCTGTCAGTGAACCTATACTGAGTGCAGCAAAAAAGGGCACAAGTAGCATAATGGTTAAGGTTTTACCTACCATGCACAAGGTACAACATTTGATTCTGGCCTCTGGACTATTCCTGTGTAGAGTTTGCATGTTCTCCCTGTGTCTCTGTGGGATTCCTCTCACCTTGCAGAAACCTGCTGTGTCTTTCAAAACCTCACCCAAAATTGAATGGTGTCATGGGCAGCAGCACAGGCTCTAGATGGTACCTATGGGGGCAAACTTGTACAGATATCCGCATTAAGCATAGATTGTGTGTCACGTCAGGCCTAGCCACTTGATTGTGCAAATGAATTGGCTTGAGTTTATTTGGTCATGTTACAGTGTCTGCACTCACCAGACTGAAATAGGACAGAATAATGACTGGTGTCTTCAAAATTTAACACTGATAGCATTGTTGCTGTTGTTGTGGTAAATGATCTCAAAAGGTCCACCATGGAGAAGATGCAGACAGACATGCTTGAGCCATCATCATATGCTGTTCAAGATCTGTTGAGTAGTAATTTGAATTTGCTTATAATTATGCTGAAATGCAATTAGCCATAATTGTCTTCAGTTCTTGGGTATCCAAGTGGTGTCATTCTACAGGGATCCAGTTTATAACAACCTATGAGAACATGGTAGACAGATATTCATGCTTTGCCAGTGATGTACTGTACCTGCTAATTGAGGATTTTTCCATACTTGCAAAAACGTTTTCCAGTCATAATCACTTTTTTGACAAAAGTGAAATGTCAACACATTCCAATCTGACATAAATTAGGGAAGCTCTTCTCAACACAAGAACCTTCAGAAGCAAAATGTCTGATCTGAAAACATTCCTTTCTAGAAAATGATGTAACTATTAAAACCTGATTACAGTCTATGGAAAACATTCCTCCTCTTATTCTCACATTAACTGTGTATTATTCATTCATTTATTCATTCAGGACCACTAATAAATGTGTTGCATATCAATATTTGTTAAAAATCTAATACACACACCTATCTCAACTAAAGTGACTGTGCAGGTGCAAATTATACTAAAAAAATTATTTTTTTACTTTCTTTTGGCCGAATTTACGAAAGATTGCACGGAGTGCAAGAAGAGTGCAGGAGCTCACAGAGACAATATGTCTACTGTGCGATCCAGGTACAGCCAGCAGGGGCGTGCACAAAAGCTGCTAAAGCTACTCTTGCATGGACAGCATCATGGTATGCAAATTACCTCATTTGCTGCTGAAAGCTATGCAAATGAGGTAAATTTGCAATCCAGGAAACACTAACTTGTCCGTGGAAGATTAGTGTTATCTGCAGAAATGTACTCCATTGGTAACGGAGTACCGTTCTGCAAATAGCTAAACGGAGCTATGACAGCTCCAAATAAAGGATGCATAAAGTTGAGGAAGCATGCCAATTGCCAAATATAAGGCCACTGGCATTTATAAATGTTTAAAATTATTAAAATATAACTTTTTTTTCCCCTGATCTCCGATGTTTCAGCGTAGCTCAGTAGCACGCAAACATCCGGCACTTTAAAAAACAAGAAAAGGATTTAAAAATGGCCAAAAATAGGCATTTTCACTAAAAAGCTTATCCTGCCATGCAGGTGAATGGCAGGCTGAAGACAACATGGCCACTGAGCAGTGGTTGCTAAGGGGGGGGGGGAGCTCAGTGTGAGAGATATAACCATGCATTATTAGGCAATCCTATGCAAATGAGGATAAGGATAGTGAATCCCAATTTTCCCCAGCATGTGAGCCATGTCGCAAGAGTGTAAGTGTGGGAGTAGGTGAGTAGTAGAGTAAAATATGTTTGCCCTGAGATGCTCAGGATTGCAAGAGGCATGTCCACAGTTGTCCTTTTTGAAAACCAGAAACCAAAGGTGTACGCCGTGAATATAGCTGAAATTTTTTGCAAACATGCACACAACATGTGTGCGTGTGTGTTCGTTTGTGCGGTGCTGCCCTGGGCAGAAACAGAAAGGGAAAAGGAAGGAAAAGAAGTAGTAGGAGGTTAACCAAGAAGAACTAGCAGAGCTGCCAGATGAAATATATCAGAATCAGCCAATTACACAGGTAGCAGACTAGCCCAGCCCATCCCAGCACTTTAAACTCTGCAAACAGCATTCTTCCCTGTTTTTGCCAAAGAACTCTGCAACACTGCATTATACAAAGAGGGAAAGATTAAAAACTTTAAAGTCAGACAAAATGTTAGAGGCTGCTCTTGCTATCATAAACCAACATGTGACCTACATCCAATAGGCTTCAGAATAAAAAAAATTTTTTTTACATAAGACTTAAGTAGTTAAAATTGTAAAAAAAACTCTAGTCCAAAAAGGGTATACCATTATAGTTGGATGTATACTAATATATACTCTCATCATACCAACAGTCAAAATGTTAAGTCAAAGAAAATATATGCAAAAAGACAAAACATGCAGTTAATTGTTAAATAATAATAATAAATAATTTCACATGAAATATGACATATAATACTTTTGTAGATATACTAGATCGTATTAGACCACGTAGAAGTCAGAGTCATCAGTTAAAATCTGCCAATAATATGTTTAAATGACAGTATATTTTTATTTTTACATTACACCTGATCTGATGTCACACTGACTCCACTATTGCAAAATTTAAATGAATGCTCAGGTCCTTGTTTATAATACTTTATGTGTATTATATTCTATAATACAGGCTCTCCCATACTCTATGTTGTTGGGGACATAATAAAAAAATCTGAAAATGAGTATGTTCATGTTTGTGTGTGTGTAGTGTGTTTTTTCCTTTTTTTTCAACTCCTCCTCCCCAGGGATACAGGGAGTACCACTCCACTGTGTTGACTACTGTCTCTTTTCTTCCTCCAAATTTGTCTGGCCCCATCTTTGTGACCTTCCTTTACCCTGTTTTTTACTGAGCTTTGCTTTTATTATTTTTTTTTTTTTCTTTTTTGTAATTTTTAGTTTTTTAGTCCCATAGTCTCAATAGTCCTGTAATACATGTCTCAAATTCTTTTAAATAATAAGTAAGATAAATAAATAATATCATTCAATCATAAAACTAATACTGTCAACTGTCACATTTCATCACCATCATCTCAATCAACTTCCTCATGTTCAAAGCATGAAAGAGTCAAATAAATTGTTAAATTCAGTAATTTGTTTCTTCAGTTAGACTTAGTCCCATTTTAGACTTAGTCCCATTGGGACCTTTAAAACAATTTTCAGACTCATACATTCAGTCAAATATTCATTCAGTCATTGTCCATTTGTTAATGGTGATCGAACTCATGGTACCCAAAGTGTATAATGTCCTTTAAAAGCGTACCTGCTTGTTAACACTTTGTGTTTGTAGGTTGCTTTGCATTCTTCAGGGGTCAAATCAACATGTCATTTTTTAAAAAAAAAAAGAGAGCACATACTTTTTTTTTTTTTTAACAGTCTTGTGAAGTTCACAATCTGGGGGTTAGAAACAATAACAATGGTTTCACCAGTCAGTATCCCCCTGATAGTTTTGTTTATGTTTTTTAGCTTTTCGGTCTCCTGTTCCGTCCTTTTCGCTTCCTCAGCAGTGTTTGAAAAAGAAAAATCAAAAGTAAAGTCAGTCGGCGCCAACCTACTATCAAGGTGCTGAGGGTTGTGATGTTGTGAATGCTGCTGAGCAACCCACAGTGAGGAGACGGAGAAGAGTGGACAGACCCAGGGTAACCTACCAGGGGCTACATGAGCTGGAGATAGTGGATCACTGTAGGGTGGACAGAGACCTCCTGCAGCAAATTGTTGAGCTGTGCCAGCCATGCCTCACACACAGAACCAACAGAGGGGAACCAATCCCAATGTATACCAAGGTATGTGTTGGCCTAAGAATACTAGCTACAGGTACCTTCCAGAGACCAACTGGTGATATGGGGATTTCACAGGCATCAGCATCCAGGGTACTGCACCAATTCCTGGATGCCATGTCAGCACATGTCGGTGAGCACGTACATTTCCCTAATTCCCGTGAGGCATTGGCCAGCAATATGCGTCTTTTCCACCAAATAGCAGAATACCTTGAGGTAGTGTGTGCAATAGACTGCACGCACATACACATCAAAGCAGCACCCGGTGAACGGAGTAAGGTCTACATCAACCGTAAGGGCTTCCCCTCCATCAACTGCCAGGTCGTGTGAGATGCCCAGGGCATAATAATGAATGTGTGTGCTGGCTGCCCTGGAAGTTTTAACGATTCCCACATCTGGCATCTGATGCAGCTGTACCAGAGATTTGCCAATGGGGACATCCCTGATAGTCACCTAGTGAGGGATGCTGCATACGCACGGGAGTCGTGGCTGATGACACCCATCAGAAATGCACACACACCCGAACAAGAACTCCATAATGAGGCACACGCACAAACAAGAAACATAATTGACAATGTGTTTGGGATGCTCAAGTCATGGTTCTGGTGCCTGGACACTTCTGGTGGAGCCTTGCATTACTCACCAACTACATGTACCCAAATTGTCATGGTATGTGCCACGCTACACAATATGATCCTGCGGAAACAGCTGCAGCAGGAACAACATGGGGCAGGGCCAAACAGCCCCCCACCATTGCCAAGGCCTGCACAGGTACAGCATGACTCCAAGGAGGAACAACCTGAGCCTGCCCCAGTAGGCAGAAGGAGGCGTGCCCAGTATGCCCTGGCCTTGGCAAAGAGGCAATGCATAGCACATACACTGACTCAGTAGGAACCCTGGAAATTACACCTCTCTCTGACTCACACATACAGTAAAAAGGATGCCTAACTTGACACTTCCTGTTTTCAAACATGTATAGGGAGTGTAATATGTGCATCCGACATAGGCAGCCCTGCAGCACCACCTGAGGCATGAGTCCCTATTTTAAGCAATATAAAGCACTGCTAAGCAAATTTTACCAGTATTGAGCATATTTAAATACAATTGCATGTAGCTTTGCACCGCGCTAACCAGCGCAACGTCAGGCAATGTCGGGCAAAGTTGGGCAATGTTGGGCAAAGTTGGGCAATGTTGGGCAAAGTTGGGCAAAGTCGGGCAAAGTCGGGCAAAGTCGAGCAAAGTCGGGTAAACGCTCACACCTGCTTTACTGTTCCTTAACCAGTCAGGTCTGCCCAGCAGGAAAATAAAAAGCAATGAAAGGGCTTGAACTCAGGATACTGTGCACTATAGTCACAGTACTGAACCACTAAGCCATGACAGCTTTTCACTGGTACAAACACAACTTAAGTCACTTACACATACCAGTTGGGGGGGTCACATACCTAACAGTCACAACCAGCAGGACAATTGTAGACAAATGCAAACGCAATACAAATGCTGTATCCTGCCCTCTGAAGAGGCATATGAGTAACCTCCCCCAGGCCTATGCAGACAGATAACAGCAGGCCAGGCAGTGTGATGTGGGTTGGGTAGGCTATGAAGTCACAAACTAATATGCATGTAATTGGAAGCTAAGGTCTGTAGTACAGTGGTATGCCTCAAGCCAGTATGATAGGCAACAGTACAGACTGAAATGGAGTACCTGACATAGCAGTGCAGGCCTAGCAAATGTGTATAGGTGTCAGGTGTACCCCTCATCCTATGTACACCCACAGTAACAATCATGTGTGCCCCCCCAGGTAGAAATGTACAAATAATAGCTGTCCCCTCTGTATGTAGAAATGTTGATAAGTCTTTTCAAATTGACTCATGGAAGCCCTGCAGGCACAGCAGGCTTCCTGTCGATGTACAACACAAAGGTGAGCCCTGAAGTAAAAACCAACTTGATTTTTCACACACATATAGTATATATGCCCATAGTGGGCATGCTCACACACTTAAACAAATTTAGCAAATTTCAGTCAGCAACATACTGAAACGTCATACTGGGCATGCTCACACACTTAAACAAATGAACCAAATGTCAGTCAACAACATACTGAAGGGTCATACTGGGCATGCTCACACACTTAGGCCATTTCTGAGTACAGCAGTGGGCCACACATATCTGGCAGTTGCAGTTCTTACTCCAGACACTTGCCACTATTCACCATTCCTGACTTGCGCACACAGTGATATGAAAACTGACCCATATAATATATTGGACCCCAGTCATAATCAAACTATGTACTACAAGTACTTAAGTTGTTCAATGAAAGTGAAAATGCAAAGAAGATCAATAAATCTCCGATCAGTATCATCAAAAAACAATGAGCACTCCTAACATTATCCAAGCCATGTTCTGGCAAAAATATTGCCAATGAGTCCATAAAGAACCATGAAGCTTTATTTCACTATGTCATAAATATCAATGTAAACTCATATATGTTCTGAGTCGGTTCAAAGTATAAATGAATACATGTACATGACTGACATTTCCAACATCTTGTCAGACAGGTTCATACAGATTTACTCCCTCTCACTGACAAAAGGTCCCATTACCATACCTGGAGATTGTGAAAACCCAGAAATCACATATACAATGGTTAAACAGCTCTATCCAAACCTAAAAATACGGCGTCTATGGGAAGACATGGTTTCCCTGGCTGTGTCATATGTGAACTCCAAAACAAACAGACCCTGCAACTGAACAGTCTGTTGAGAATCACCCTATGTAGAGGATACAAAGCTGTTGAATGGGTTACAGCAACATTTGGCACATTCCACAAGTGTCGGTTTACAACAGAGCATGGGAACTATAGTCTTATAAGCCTAATAAGCCTGATCTGCAAGGCCATGGAGTCCATCATTATGTAACTCATAAACAGAGCTATTGGGAGCCTACAAACACTCAACCCTACCCATTGTGGTTTGGTCAGGGGCAGATCATGGTTCCTAAACCTGCTAAACAGTTTTCAAGACAGTCACCCAGGACATACATCAATGAAATGAGCTCCACACGGTCTACATAGACCTTGAAAAGCCCTTTTCCAACATCCCACACACATGTTGTATCCACAAAATCAACAACCTGTGCATAAACACATATGTCATCTGATGGATTGCCAAATGGGGCACAGATAGATCCTACAAGGTAAGAATTGTGGTCTCCTGTTCAAGCTGGTAACAACTGCTGTCCCTCATGGCTCAGTCCTGGGACCCCTCCTGTCTGGTGTATACTTTCAGAAATACAGTCAAACACATGAGGGCTATGTTTAGCAAAGTTTGTTTATGACTGCAAAAAAGTTGTCAGGATCGATGTTTGGGACAACAGAGACATCCTTAAAAAGGGTCTCAGTCAGACAGATGTGGTGTCAAAATTATGGCCTCAAGCTACAGCCATACAAATACCACATAGGTGCCAACACCCTAAATATGGAGGTAATTATAAGGGATCTATGGACACATGTGGATAGTCATGTCTACTTACAGAAAAACATTCACAAAGTGGTTAGAAAATCATGCTATGTATTCCCATAAATTGCCAAGGTCTTTGCATGTAGGTCAAAGGAGGTTCCCTCTACTCATCAGTCATCGGAAACATCAGGGAGTATCACGGCACACTTGTGATGAATTTGACTAGGCACCTTCAACAGCTGGAAAGATGACTGAAGTACTTCAACAAGAGGATTACTGGCCACAAACAGTTGCCCCATGCAACAAGACTGTATTTAACTCAGTCTGTACTCTGTTGCATACTGTCTACTCAGGCGATCTCTGCCCAACAGACAGGTCCATGTCCAATACAGAACTGATGTACATGCGCTATCTGAAGTAAACCCAAGCTCACTGTGCCACATGCTCTAGGGATATCATCATCACAACAATAAATAGAACATGTTGGAGGGATATATTACTAACTCACAGACTTCCCTTGCTTAGGAACAGGCTCCCAACTAACATTAAGCTGAGTCGCTAACGGACACTCATCCAGAGGAGCCTTGATGAGTGTATGTGAAACTGATCTGTTACACCATGGAGCACTTCATCAGCTCTACTACACAGAGGCCTAGGGAACTAACCCCATGTGTGGTGATAGCTGCACACTCTGGCCATACTAATATATGCCTTCAGGCAGATAGCCTATTACCTACCTATGTGTAGGGGGAACACAGTATAATAAGCCAAATATGGATGGGCAGAAATGTGTGTAAGAGGGTGACCATGAAAGGGAGCCATCCAGTACTGTCCCACCCAGCACACATCCCAATGGCACAAAAGACATGAGCTGCACATCTCACCCACTGTACATAACAGCCACCAGTATCTGTAAGCATTACAGTGTATGTGGCCCATGTGCCTGCTGTACAACATGACTGTACAATGAAGTACACATCTACTATCTGTAGACATGTACCTGTCACATAGGTTCATAGGTATGTAGTAGACTATCTTCACAAACACATATATTAGCCTAGGCAAGTTGTGCAGCTTTCAACACCCCATTGGGTAGTCTCCCAAGCCCTAGTTCTAATAGTTAGTACCTTAGCCCCTTTCTAGTGGGGCTGCTGATGTGATGCCTGGTGTGAATTGTCTGTTTCCCATTCACTCATCAAGGTTCCTATTGAAGAATGTCAGCGAGGGTCTCTGTCTGATATACATTGGGACTCTGTTCCACAGTAAGGCAAGTGTCTGTGATGGTACTCTATCCCACCAGCATGTTGTATTCATTGTTGTGATGAGGTTCATATCCCTGGAGTGTGTAGTGTGACTCAATTTTGTTATCCGTAGCTGGAGCATGTTCAACAGTTATGTGTTAGACATGGCACTGTATGTTAGGCAGAGTATGCCTCTGAGTAGGTGGTACGCAACGGAGAACAGATTTAGTTTTACCAGTTGTGTTGCATAACACAAATGTTTGAGACCAGTAATCCTCTTTGTGAGGTACCTCTGTGGTCTCTACAGCTGCTGGATATGTTTAATTGAGTACATCCAAAATGGTGCATTGTACTCAATGATGTATCTGATGAATTAAGAGTAGAGGGCCTCCACTACCTCTTTTGATCCTGATGTAAAACTCTTTGTTGATTAGGTGGGCCACATAGGATTTCCCAATCACTTTGGATACATGGTTGTCAATGGAAAGATGACTATCTACTTGTGTCCCCAAATCCCTTATTACCTTGTCAGTTTTAAGGGGGTAACACCTATGTGGTAGTTTGTGGGTACTTTGTTTTCACCAAAGGGGATTACTATGCATTTTTCCACATTGAGCTTGAGGTCATGATTCTGACACCACACATCTGTCTCATAGAGTCCCTTCTGGAGAATATTTGTGTCATCCGGGGAATCTATTATGGCAAACACTTTACAGTTCCCAGCAAACTTAGTCAACCACAACCACTTGTGTTGGCATGTACTTTTGAGAAGTCTATACCAAACAGGAGGGACTCCAGGACTGAACCCTGGGGGACACCAGTTGTTACCGGTGTAGAGTCTGACATGTAGCCAGCAACTCTTAATTTGCGGGATCTATCTGTGAGTCAGTTTGCAATCCATCTTATGATGTATGAATTCATGCCCAGGTTGGTGAGTTCATCTATGATACCTGACTGGGGAATGGTGTCAAAGGCATTAACGAGGTATAGGAAGGCTGTGTGGAGCTCATTTCAATCATCTGTAGCCTGGGTAACTGTCTCAAAGAAATCCACCCAGTTCAAGAGGCATGATCTGCATTTGACGAAGCCAAACTGGGTGTACTCAACTATGTGAAGGTTTCCAATGTCTTTATTGTTGACTTCCATTATGATTGGCTCCATTGCCTGGTAGATCAGACTTGTCAGGTTCATAGAGCGTGAATGCCAAGGGTCTTTTGTGGCCCCACCCCTGTGGAGTGGGAAGAATGTTGCTGTGCAACATTCTATGGGTACATATCCTGTAGAGAGCATGCAGAGAGAGGTGTAGGAATCCTTGATGAATATGGATACATCCCCACCCTATGTGCTATGATCCAGGTTCTGATGCTGGAAGGTATAGAATGAGTAGTATCCTGGTAGTGCTGGTGTGCTCTCTGGAGTCTTGAACTAAGTTTTTGTTACTGCACAGATATCAATATTCTCCATACTGAGAAGTGCCTCGAGTGTGTGCATCTGGAGGCTGAGACTTCTGGCAATGAGTAGAATTTATCTTACTTTGTGGTTATTTGCGTTGGTTATGGGGTTTGGTTTGTCCAGAGTGACCAGTGTTCCACACCTGAAGTCAATGCCTCATTGGTCTGATCTGACCATAAGCTAATTACCCTACATATCCACATTCTGCCCCCACCCCTCATTAAGGAAACCATGTTAAAAATATCTCCAAAGACAACTTAATGATTCTTAAGACAGAAGTGATGAACTTCAGGACACCCATGTAGATGGACAATACAGTTACGACTACTGAATCTTACACAATTGCACTTTATAAGCACTTACATGAGTGCATGGATTGTGGTATCCCAAACAGAACCAAGACGCTATCCTCCAAGAAAAGGAAGCCAGACTGGTGGTCCCCTGCCATAAACAAACTGCACAACAGAAGGAAGAAACTGTTGCAAAAGAGGGTAAAACCCATGAGTGGAGGACCTCCCTGGTCAGCCTCAGTAAGAAGCTGCGATCCCTGATAAAATCCTCCAAAGCTAGTTACGAAAACAAAATCCCCACTAATTCTAAAGACAACCACAAAGCATTCTGTAGCTATGTCAAGAATCACAATGGCAACACTCAGATCTGCTCTGAGTTAAAGCACAATGGCACTAAATATACACACCCAACTGATATTGCCAACATCCTGGCAGATAGGATCAGTGCTAACTTTACCCCCCCTCTCACCCATGAAAGAGCCCATCTCTATACTGGAAGAATGCAAAGTTGCTGTCATCATGGCTGCACAGGTAAAAACCACTCTCCAAAGCCAGGAACACAGCATCCATGGGACCAGATAACATCCCAGGCTGCATTTTACATGAACTATAGAACGAACTGGCACCACACGTAAGTACCATGTTCAATTATAGCCTCACCTCAGGCTTTGTGCCTGCTGAATGGCGCACAGTGACGGTTATCCCACTGCACAAGGGGGGAGCCACCATGGAACCCGGGAACTAGTGCCCCATTAGCCTGATGAGCCTGGTCTGCAAGGCCATGGAATGTATCATCATGGAACTGATAAACAAAGACATTGGCAATCTCCAAACTCTGGACCACAACCATATCGGGTTTGTAAAAGGCAGATCATGTCTCCTAAACCTGATAGACTTCTTCAAAGCAGTCACCAAAGTCGTAGACAAGGGTAAGATGGTTCACACAGCCTATCTAGATCTTGCCAAGGCATTCAACACCATCCCCCACTCTGGAATTATAGATAAACTCACTAAACTGGGTATAAATCCCTATGTCACAAGATGGGTTGCCAACTGGCTCACTGACAGAACCCACACTGTGAAAGTAGCAGACTCCAAATCTGACTTCAGACCAGTAGCAAGTGGAGTACCACAAGGTTCAGTCCTGTGTCCTGTCCTGTTTGGTAATCTACTTCCCTGAAGTACAGGCTAACACAGAAGGTCTTTGGCTAATGAAGTTCCCAGATGACTGCAAACTAGGAGCCATAATTGAAACTACTAATGATGTGGACATCCTACAAAAGGACCTCACTGAGACAGATACCTGGTGTCAAAGCCATGGCCTCAAGCTCAATGCCAAAAAGTGCACTGTCATCCCCTTTTGTAAAAACTCTGTACCCATGAACTACAACATAGGCGGTAGTATACTTAACACTAAAAGTGTGATAAGAGACCTTGGGACACAGGTGGTCAGTAGACTCTTCTTTGATAATCACATCACCACAGTAGTCAGGAAATCCTTCAATGTGGCACACCTCATCACAAAAGGTTTCTCATGCAGAAAAAAAGAGGTAATTGTTCTCCTCTACTCATCACTCATTAGATCCATTATAGAGTACAACACCCTTTTGGTATGAACCTCACAAGACATCTGCAATAACTGGAAAGCCTGCCGAAATACCTCACAAAGAGGATTAGCGGCCTCAAATACATGCCCTACACAGACCGTCTCAAAACACTCCAGCTTTACTCTGTCGCATATCGCCTACTCAGAGGTGATCTCTGCCTAACATACAAAGCTATGTCAAACACAGAGCTGTTGGACATGCTTCACTTAAAGAAATCCCAATTTCTCCAAGCTTCAGCCCCAAATCCTGGACCAAAATAAAAAAGGAGGGGGTCTATCCATTTTCATAAAGGATACCCACACCTCCAGGTTAGTGGCACAGCACAAAGCCTCAGAGACCATCCAAGTGCAACTAACAGTGGGCAAAGCTACTTATCAGATCATAGCCTGCTACAGATCACCTACCTTGTCTCAGGACCCTCACTCAGCATTCCTGAGAACACTGAAAAATATAAAGGTCCTACCAGACACCATGATATTAGGAGATTTCAACTATCCAAACACTGACTGGGAGAATTACTCAAGTACAAATTCCTTTGCCCACTGCTTCCTAGAGTTTATAAACTCAAATGCCCTGGAACAGCTGGTCACCAAGCCCACTAGAGGTGACAACATACTGGACCTGATCATCACCAACATGGGAGATCAGTGTTCCACACCAGAGGTAAACCCTTCGCTGGTAAGATCAGATCATAAAGTAATCACACTGGACATCCACATCCTGACCCCACTCCCAATCAAGGAAACCACTGTGAAAAACTTTTCAAAAGCAAACTTCACACTTCTCAAGACTGAAGTGGAAAGTTTCAAAGCCCCCTTGCTACAGGATAATGCTATCCAATCCACAGAATCCTTTATAAGTGCATTATATGAGCATCTACAGAGATGCATGGATCGAGCCATCCCGAGTAAAACAAAGACTCACTCCTCCAAAAAGAAGAAACTAGTTTGGTGGTCCTTGGTCATAAATAAGCTATACAACAGAAGGAGGAAACTACTACATGACAGAGCAAAATTCCAAAAAGGAAAGGCATCACTGATCATTATTAGCAAGAAACTACGATCGCTCATAAAATCATCCAAGGCCAGTTTCTAAAGAAAAATTGCCAAGGAATCTAAAGATAACCGCAAAGCCTTCTTTAGCTATATCAAACATTTAGGTGGCAACTCTCAGATATGCTTTGAGCTACTGCAAAATGACAAAAAATACACTGAACCAACTGACATTGCCAAAATCCTGGCGGACAAGTTTAGTGCAAACTTCACCCCCCCACCCCCAAAAGGGCCTGTGTCCATCCCAGAAGAATGCAGAGCCCCAGACATCACGGACATGTAGGTAAAAATAGCCCTCTCCAAAGCTAAGAACACAGCATCAATGGGACCGGATGGTGTCCCAGGCTGCATCTTACACAAGCTCCAAAAGGAACTAAATCCTCACCTAAATTCACTGTTCAGACTCAACCTTACCACAGGCTATGTACCCAAAGAATGGTGTACAGCAACAAAGGTGGTGCCAGAACAGAACCTGGGAACTATCACCCTATAAACCTGACTAGCCTGGTCTGCAAAGCTATGGAGTGAATTATAATGGAACTCATAAATAGAGACATTTTGAACCTCCAGACACTGGACCCTACCCAATTCGGCTTTGTTAAAGGCAGATCCTGCCTCCTAAACCTAGTTGACTTCTTTGAAACAGTTACCAAGGCCATAGATGAAGGTAAGGTAGTCCACACAGCCTACCTGGACCTCACTAAGGCCTTCAACACCATTCCCCACTCTGGCATCATAGACAAGCTTACCAGCTTGAACATTAACCCCTATGTCATGAGATGGGTAGCCAACTGGCTCATGGATAGAGCACACATGGTCAAAGTTGTGGGTACCATGTCCAACTCTAAACCAGTCACAAGTGGCATCATACAGGTGTCGGTCCTGGAACCCCTCCTGTTCAGTATATACTTCTCTGAGGCATAGGCAAGCACAGGAGGACTATGGCTGACCAAGTTTGCAGACGACTGCAAACTGGGGGCCATAATTGACTCTCTGGCTGACACAGACATCCTCCAGAAGGGTCTTACAGAGACAAGATACCTGGTGTCAAAACCATGGCCTCAAGCTGAATGCCAAAAAATGCATAGTCATCCCCTATGGAAAAAACAAAGTGCCCACGAATTTCCACATAGGTGGTAATCCACTAGGTACTGAAAATGTAATTAGGGACCTGGGGATGCAGGTAGATAGTAAGCTCTCCTTTGATAATCACATTGCCAAAGTGGTTAGATATTCCTTCAATGTAACCCACCTAATCACGAAAGGGTTCACCTCTAGATCAAGAGAGGTCATTGTGCCCCTCTACTCATCACTCATTAGGCCCATAATAGAATACAATGCCCCATTTGGTATGTACCTTAATTGGTACATATAACAGCTGGTAAGACCACAGAAGTACCTCACCAAGAGGATCATGGGCCTCAAAGAGATGCCCTATGCAGCTCGACTAAAGAAACTCCAGCTCTACTTACTTACTGCCTGCTCAGAAGTGATTTATGCCTGATGTATAAGGCCATGTACAACCCAGAATTAATGGACATACTCCACCTCAAGAAAAACAAATCTCTTAGAGCCACACACTCCAGTGAATTAAACCTCAGCAAAGCAATAAACAGGAAGTGCTGGAGGGATAGATTCCTGTCCCAGAGACTTCCCTCACTCTGGAATAGAATCCCAGTTGATGTTAGGCAGAGTCCCTCGCAGAATCTCTTCAAGAGGAATCTTGACGAGTGGATGGGAAATTGTAAATTTACCCCTGGGATCACTTCGGTGACCCTGCTAGACCCTGCTCCCTTTAAAAGGGAGGCGAAACCCAACACATTCTTGCTAGGCTTATAAATGCCCTTGGGCAGAAAGCCTAGTACCTACCTATGAACCTATATGCCCTAGGGACCTAAACCTTGTCACCACAATAAACAGAACATGCCAGAGGGATAGATTCCGGTCCCAGAGACTTCACATACTCCAGAATAAACTACCTATCTATATCAAACAAAGCTCCTCATTAGCACTCTTCAAGAAAAATCTTGATGATTGGATGGGAAATAGGAAATTCACCCTGGGGATCACTTCTGTGTCTCTGCTCGACAGTGGCACAGGAAAATACATTTCTTGGGTGGCAAAAGCCAGGGTACCTTTTTGGCTGTGCTTGTATAGACCCCAGGGCTGATAGCCTAGTACCTACCTATGAATCTATGAACCTTTGAGCCTTGCCTAAAAAAGGTAATATGGGGACAGCAAGAGCCTTGGCCAGTATTCAGAAGCATAGGGGCGACAGGTGCAAACCATCTGTAGTGAAGCAACAAGGGTCATCACAGGCAGACAGAGACTGGATCCCCTTTGAATGACACCAGAAGCTCAGCCAATTGTTGAAGTTTATCATCTTTCTGTTATATTGCAGTATCATGTAGGTGAAGGTAAGATGCTACTCAAGGTTTGACCCTGTGTGTGCCAGCATGTGGTGCATCAACCCATATATGATATGGTCATGGCCTCTGCATACAATACACTCACAATACACCTAGTATGATAAGCCTGCTGAGGTTAGCAAATGTGAAAAAAACCTTTGTGCAGACTGTCAGCAAGTAATGTCTGTATTGCACCATGTAACTCCATATTACTTGCTGAAGTGTAAAGATGTACTTAGTTTGGATTAAGAACACCGCACTTGCCAACTGTGTGTGTGTGTGTGTGTGTGTGTGTGTGTGTGTGTGTGTGTGTGTGTGTGTGTGTGTGTGTGTGTGTGTGTGTGTGTGTGTGTGTGTGTGTGTGTGTGTGAGTGTGTGTGTCTGCATCTCCCCTGGGGAGAGAGCAACCTTTTTGGAGACTACTCACACACCTTAAAAGTGTTATACTCATCTTTGTCAAGTCTGATGATGTCACCATCCTACAAATATACCTGTGGAAAAGTAAAATCCCAGTAATGTGTATAACACATTGTGTAAATATGTACCGCTGTAGCATCATAATGCAGTTAGGTAAGGGTTTGAATCCTGCACTTGCCAACTGTGTGAGTGTCTGTGTCTCCCCTGGGAAGGAGCGACCTTTTTGGAGACTACTCACACACCTTAAAAGTGGTATAATCATTTTTGTCAAGTCTGATGATGCCACCATCCTACAAATATACCTATGGAAAGGCGAAATCCCAGTAATGTGTATAGTGCATTGTGTACATGCATACTACTGCTGTAGTATCATAATGTAGTTAGCTAAGGGTTTGAAACCTGCACTTGCCAGCAGTGTGTGTGACTCCTTGGGGAAGAGAAACCTTTCTGGAGGCTACTAACACACCTTAAAAGTAGTATACTCATCTTTGTCAAGTCTGATGATGTCACCATCCTACAAATATACCTGTGGAAAGGTGAAATCCCAATAATGTGTATAGCATGTCGTGTAAATGCATATTGCTGTAGTATCATAATGTAGTTAGGAAAGAGTTTGAATCTTGTACTTGCTGACTGTGTGTGTCTGTGCAACAGGTGTGTGACACCGTTGGCCAATGTGGAGTGGGTTTTGATTTTTCTAGTGTATGACATATCACAATGACAGCTGTATGTGCATTACACATGTAAGGTAGCTGTGGGGCAAATCCATATACATACATGTGAACTCAAGTATTTCATAGGTGGGTACTTTGCTTTCTCCATGAATGCATGTGTTATCTTTGCCAGAGCGTGCTGGCACTTTCCAGACCTTAGGTCACTTCTGTATGCTTATGACAAGCTTAGCCACTGCAGTGTTCCCTGGGCTACATCTTCCATTTCACATCCACTCATCAAGGTTTCTACTGAAGAGTGTGAGTGAGGGTTTATGATTGAGGTATATTTGAAACCTGTTCCAAAGCAAGCAATGTCTGGCAAAGATAACTAATCATTATAGGTGTGCAACAACCTCTGTGGATCTGCATGCAAACCCTTTATTGCTTATGTACTCCACAGAAGGGTTTCCAAAACCCTTTGGTAATGTGATTATCAAAGGAAAGATGACTTAACACATGGCTCTATGTATACATTAGTACCTGTTCCACATTTTGGGGGCTACTACCTATGTGGTACTCTGGGGATACTTTGTTTTTTAAAAGTGGATAACTATGCTTCCTTTGGCTTATAGCTTTACAGCAGGAGTTTGACACCAGGTATCTGTCTGTATGATACCCTTTTGGAGGATGTGTGTGTATGTCATCTGGAGAATAAAGTATAGCCCACAGTATGCATTGTCATCAAACATGGCCAGACATGTCCCTACTGTGTTTGCTTGTACCTAAGAAAGCTATATGCCAAACAGGAGAGGTCCCAGGACTGAGTGCAGGTGAATACCAGTTGTTACTGGCATAAAATAGTACATGGAGGCTGCTAATGTTACTGTGTGCCCTACATCTGTGCGTCAGTTGTCAAGCCATCATCTAAAATTTGTTTATGGTCAGTCTGTTGAGGTTATGTATAATCACACTTAAACGCCAAAATTTAATGGGTAAAGCTTTCGGACTCACCACCCTTCATCAGTACATAAAAACAATGAAATTTTCAGAACATTAAATAGGGATACTAATAAAGTCACATGATCCAGCCAGCCTAACATTTTTAACTAACAATTAATTATTTAAATTTTACTATTTAAAACAATACTAACATATATTTAAAAACCTTTAAAACATATAAAATTTCCTATACTACTACCATATAAAATCAGTACAATACAATTGTATCTATATGCACACACATGTATATATATAACATATTTAAAGACTTTCCTATGTAAAATAAAAGATATTCTACATAAAGAAGTTTTTTCCTATATATAAACACATATATGTTACCAAGCAAATAATACGTTATACTTCATGAACATTTATCTAAAACAAACTATGATATAAAATGCATTCTTAAATATTGTCTCTCTATCTTATATTTCATAGACATTTAACTAGAAGAAACTAACATATAAAGTACATTCTTAAATATTTCTCTCTGTCTTTTAATCAATACAGGCTTTATACAAACTGTATTATTCAAACCTGGTGTTATGTCTGCCTGCAGCCTAATAATCCATTCATATTCTTTTAATTCTAGGGCATTATTCATATCTCCTCCTCTGATACCTATACTTATTGCACATATACCCCTAAATTTGAAAGTGTGTGTATTATTATCCATAATATGCTTATACAGAGCATTAGTTATTATTTTCCTTCTAATCTCAGACTTATGCTCTATAATACGTTCTCTTAACTTCCTAGTTGTCCTTCCAACATAAAATGCTGTGCAAAGTGTGCACATTGCCAGATATACTATTTGTGATGTATTACAGTTAGCTGAGCACTTAAAATCATACTTCTCTTTATTAATAGGATGTTCAAATGCATTTGTTAAATCATAAATATCTATACAACAAGTACAATTGCAATATTTCAATGTTGCATTTTTATGCTGGTATACAACTCTCTCATTTCTAAAATCCTTATAACATAGTTTCCGTTTTAATGTTTCCACATTTCTATATGAGAATCTAGGTTTTAAACCTATTAGCTCCTTGATTTCTGGCATAGCTAATAGTATGAACCAATTTCTTTCTATAATGTTACACACTTCTTTAGTGTTTGCATTATATGCAGTTAAATATCTAATTAATTTATTATTCTCATTTGAGGCTTGTGCTGATTTTACCATTTCTTGGCCAAAGATAGGTTTATATTTATCTTTTCTACCTATTCTAATTTCTTCATAGATAGTATCTATATATTTGGAAGAGTAACCATTCCTTACAAATTCTTGTTTCATCTCATTTTCTTGAAATATAAAATTATCATCCTCTGTATTGAGTTTACTAGCCCTTATTAATTGTGCCTTAAGAACATCCTTAAAAGTATATGGTGCATGCATACTATTTCTTCTAACATACCTATTAGCATTTATCTCTTTCTTATAAATCATAGTTTCTGTTTTGTTCATTTTCTTATATAGTTGGATATCTAAAAACACTATACTATCAGGTGAAGAAGCCATTTTAAATTTCAAAAAATCAGTTGTGGCATTTAAATACATAATATAGCTATCCAATTCATCATTACTACCATCCCAGATGAAAAAACAATCATCTACAAATCTTCTGTAGAATTTAATTTTGCTATTTAAATTGTTGCAATTGTTTAATATAAACTGCTTCTCCCATTGATATAATATTAAATTCGCATAGGTATTCACTACTGGGGTCCCCATTGCTACCCCAGTTAGCTGTAAGAATGGTTTCCTATCAAAAATAAAAACATGTTTTGTTAGTACTACTTCTAGGAGCACACAGATATTTTCTCTTTCACGTGCTTGCATATCAGTTTCAGTACAGAGGAAACTCCTTATGGCATCCAAGTCATATTCATTTGGGATGACGGTAAATAGTGATGTTATATCTAATGTCACAAATATAAAATTCTCACTAATATTTTGTTCATACCACTTATATAAATCTATCAAAAGGTGTGAAGTATCTTTTAAAATGCTTGGGCATTTAAGTAAATATTTGCCAAGTTTTAATTGCAAGTATTTTGAAATAGGTTCTGTTACTCACCCATTACCTGAAACTATAGGCCTAAGGGGTGGGTCTTCCAAACATTTATGTATTTTGGGGATTCCATAGATTTGTGGAGTTCTTGGACAAGGTATAGAGAAATAATTAAAAAGGTCAATGGATATATCTTAATTAAATTGCAATTCATAAATTACCATATTCACATCTACAATACATTTCTTAACTTCACTAAAAGTTATTTGCTTAAAGGTTAAAGAGTCCGGTAGAATATTATTAAATTTCTCCATATAACTATTTCTATCCAATATTACAACTGCACCTCCTTTGTCTGCTTGCTTAATAACTAAGTCATCATTTTCTTCAAGTTGTTTAAGTGCTTTATACTCTCTATAGGACAAATTATAAACCTTCCTTTTATTTCTTTTCGAGTAAAGCTGCCTTAAATCTTTTTCAACAACATTTAAAAACGCAGCTACAACAGGACATGGCTGCAGCACAAATGTGCTTAGTTTTTTACAAGCAGGCATATTTACTGTTGTTTGTTTAAAAATCAGCTTTAGTGTTAAGCTTCTTGCAAACATTTTCACATCTGTAATTGCTTTTACAATATTATTTTGTGCATATGGTATAAATTTCATACCCTTATTTAACAATTATAATTGATCTTCACTTAGTTGTAACATTGAGAGATTGACAGTACCTTTTACTATTTTTATAATTCCAGTCACCGACGAACTGCCTTGCTGTAAGTTACAGGACTGTTGTTCTTCCTCTTGATGTCCGGCGTTGTTTGCTGAACCTGCCTCTGCAGCGAGTGACATCTTTTTAATGTTTGTTGTTGCACAGCAACCTTCTCGGGTTGCTTTAGTTGAAAAGGTAAAAAAGAGGAAATTTTCGGTTGCTTTATTTTGTCCTTCAACTCAACTGAAGGTCATAATGATAAATGTTATTTAAACTACATATTTTATTAGTCGAGGTGTTTGCTCCATCCTGTATAAGAATTTCCCCTTCCTCAACTGCTCCCTTTGAAGATATTGCCTCCTGCTGATTGGACATAGCGCTCATAATGTTCTGCGTACGGCTTATCTGATTGGATGTTAGCTCCGCGGGCGTTTGCGGCAGTTCAAAATTGTCTAATTGATCTAAGCTATTAGATACTGTCTCTCTTTCTTTAGTACTTACATTGTTTTTCCTTTTATTACTATTTACATGCCATCGTTGATTGTCAGTCCTTGGCCAAGAAAAAATATGACCATTTTTAAAATCGGCCAGGTCACGTTGTATTTTACTTTTCTTTTTCATCTCCAGTCTAGTATCTAGAGATTGTATATGATCTAGAAAAGCTTGATACTGTGAATTACAATTTAAAAACACTGGCATGTTTAAAATATCATTTTCAAGTTTGTCAATCTCTTCTACCAAGTTTTTTTCTACAGTTTCAAAGAAATTATTCATTAGTTTCATATCATTTGTGCTTAGTTCTAAATTAAGCTGCTGCCATTGCACAAGTAAGTCTGTGTAAGTATTACCATATGAGGGCATCTTTAATATTCGTAATCCTCGTGGTATCATGCCCAACTCCAAATAAGCTTGAAAGCTTAATCACTGCCATTGGAGTTGTTTATACATCTGGACCTTCTTCTCCAGTATATTCAACAGTTTATTAAAGTCTCCCAAATTCTGGTCAGCGATTACCATTTGGGATACAGCAGATGTTGATTGTAGCAATGGATTATTAGACTTATATAGCAATCTCTTAACAGAAGTATTCATTTCTTCCACCACAGAAGCAAGTATTTCTAGTAGAGTAAATGCTGGCCAAATCTCCCCTTATTCCAGATGCTCACAGTAACACCAGTATAGTCGATATCTACAGTTAAACTCTTGATGAAACTGCAAAAAATATCTCCAAAAACACACTTAAACACCAAAATTTAAAGAGTAAAGCTTTCGGGCTCACCACCCTTCATCAGTACATAAAAACAATGAAATTTTCAGAACATTAAATAGGGATACTAATAAAGTCACATGATCCAGCCAGCCTAACATTTTTAACTAACAATTAATGCATGCACTACATACTTTTAAGGGTGTTCTTAAGGCACAATTAATAAGGGCTAGTAAACTCAGTATAGAGGATGATAATTTTATATTTCAAGCAAATAAGATGAAACAAGAATTTGTAAGGAATAGTTACTCTTCCAAATATATAGATACTATCTATGAAGAAATTAGAATAGGTAGAAAAGATAAATATAAACCTATCTTTGGCCAAGAAATGGTACAATCAGCACAAACCTCAAATGAGAATAATAAATTAATTAGATATATAACTACATATAACGCAAACACTAAAGAAGTGTGTAACATTATAGAAAGAAATTGGCTCATACTATTAGCTATGCCAGAAATCAAGGAGCTAATAGGTTTAAAACCTAGATTATCATATAGAAATCTGGAAACATTAAAACAGAAACTATGTTATAAGGATTTTAGAAATGAGAGAGTTGTATACCAGCATAAAAATGCAACATTGAAATATTGCAATTGTACTTGTTGTATAGATATTTATGATTTAACAAATGAATGTGAACATCCTATTACTAAAGAGAAATATGATTTTAAGTGCTCAGCTAACTGTAATACATCACAAATAGTATATCTGGCAATGTGCACACTTTGCACAGCATTTTATGTTGGAAAGACAACTAGGAAGTTAAGAGAGTGTATTATAGAGCATAAGTCTGAGATTAGAAGGAAAATAATAACTAATGCTCTATATAAGCATATTATGGATAATAATATACACTCTTTCAAATTTAGGGGTATATGTGCAATAATTATAGGTATCAAAGGAGGAGATATGAATAATGTCCTAGAATTAAAAGAATATGAATAGATTATTAGGCTGCAGGCAGACATAACACCAGGTTTGAATAATACAGTTAGTAAAAAGCCTGTATTGATTAAAGGACAGAGAGAAAATATTTAAGAATGCACTTTATATGTTAGTTTCTTCTAGTTAAATGTCTATGAAATTTAAGTTAGAGAGACAATATTTAAGAATGCATTTTATATCATAGTTTGTTTTAGATAAATGTTCATGAAGTATAACATATTATTTGCAGGGTAACATATATATATTTATATATAGGAACAAACTTCTTTATGTAGAATATCTTTTATTTTACATAGGAAAGTCTTTAAATATGTTTTTTATATATATGTGTGTGCATATAAATACAATTGTATTGTACTGATTTTATATGGTAGTAGTATAGGAAAATTTGTATGTTTTAAAGGTTTTTAAATATATGTTAGTATTGTTTTAAATAGTAAAATTTAAATAATTAATTGTTAGTTAAAAATGTTAGGCTGGCTGGATCATGTGACTTTATTAGTATCCCTATTTAATGTTTTGAAAATGTCATTGGTTTTATGTACTGATGAAGGGTGGTGAGCCCGAAAGCTTTACTCATTAAATGTTGGCGTTTAAGTGTGTTTTTGGAGATATTTTTTGCAGTTTCATCAAGAGTTTAACTTAGGTTATGTATAATACCAGTATTTGGGATGGGTATGAATTGCTGGTGAGCTATAGCTTGGCTGTGTTGACCTCCCCTCCCTCACCTATAGCCTTGTTGACTGGCTTGAAGTCTACTAGGTGTAGGAGCCATGGTCTTGCCTTTAGAGAACCTAAGTGGGTATGGTGCAATGTTGGCAGGTTCATAATGTCTCTGTTAATGAGTTCCATAATGCTGTGCTCCATAGCCTTCCAGATAACATTGGTCTGGCTTATAGGGTGAGAGTTTCCAGGACCTGTTGTAGTTCTACCCTTAATCAATTTATGTTAACATTTGCACTGGGTGTGATGAGGGTGGACAGGTTTATGAATAAGTATAAAAGAGGGTCAGGCCAGGTTTGAAGGTTAGTAGACCATGCCAGATAGGCAGGATTAAGTTGGTTTGTACATGTGCTGAGGAGGGATGCAGAGTATATTGTGAAATAGATGCTAAGGATGAAGCCGCCAGGTAACAGGAAAAGAGGAATGCCTAAGATGAGGTTTATGGCTGTGGTGAGAGAGGACATGCAGGTGGATGGTGTGATAGCACAAGATGTAGAGGCCAGGAAGAAATGATGCACTGTGGTGACTCCTAATGGGAGCATCCGAAAGGAGAAAAAGAAGACGTTGTAGCTCAACCCTTGTGAACTGTGAACACCATTACTGTGTGCCATTCCACAAGTATGTAGCCTGCATAGAGGCTGCATCTAGACAGAGCGTTTAGGTGAGTGGTGACTTCATATGTCAGCTTGTGAATGACACAGCCAGGGACACTGTCCAGTACCATTGCCACTGTGGTGTGTACTTTGTTAAAGAGATGTTTTAACTAGAGTGTCTGTGAATCATCAGGTTTCACATTCTTCAGATCTGGAAATGTGGCCCTTGTGTAATGACAGGGTGGTGAAATCCGCATTCAAACTGTCTGACAAGGAATTGGTAATGTCAGTCAGATAAGTGTACTTTGTGACGATTTACATTAACTGTGACCCAATCTGAGATTTCTCCTGTAGATTATGAACAACACTGAAGAAAGCTTTAGTGTTGTCTTTGGAATCCTTGCCATTTTGTATTTTGAAGCTTGCCTTGTATGTTTATTGAGGGATTGTATTTTCCCAATGATACTGACCAGAGAAGTTATCCCTTCTTGGTATGTAACTCTTTTGGTACAACTTCACACCTTCTATTATATATTTAGTTTATGGCAGGGGTCCATGAGACTAATGCACTTTTACTGTATAAGTGAGAATTTCTTGTGTTTGTGATAGCACGGTCCATGCAACCCTGTAGGTGAACAGTGTGCATTAATAAAGGATTATGCAGCTGGGACAGTGTTAACATTAGTAATGCAAACCAATGCCAGATAGCAACAACAGCATCATCCACAGCACAGTGTCAACCCATGTCACACACACACACACGTGTACTCAAGTTCCAAAATGTGTGTAGTACAATGCATACTGGCCACCAATTGAAAGTATGGAGTGTTAACACTGGTCAATACAGGGCATGTCACCCTGTCCATGTGTCCAATATGCACATACATGCAGACAGTGCACCTCCACCATGTTCACAAATGTATACCTACAGACCTGTGCTGCACACACACCCCACATTTACTGTCCACTGTATAACACATGCTGACACAACTACACACATCAGAGTAGTGGCACATGGGCAAACAAAACACAATTGGAATAAACACTGGTGGAAATAATACAACATTGCTAATTACAGCTTTAATGCATCATGCCTGCTCAGCTACACCTTCAAGGATATCATTACACTTTACTGCTGCCAACATGCTACACATTCAACCATTGCTATACTTTATCAAAGTCACCTTGTACATTAGCACCATGTTAGCCTGTTCCTGCATCAATATTACAGATGACAGGAGGTGGCACATGTTTCATCATATGCACAGGGTGTGTTGTTGGTTTGCCAGAGGCCTACACTGAGCCATACAATCAACATGTGTGTGTGAGTGTGTGTGTGAGGGCCATGAGTACTGTTATGGGCCAATATTGATGTAATGTGTGCGGGTATGCATTTGCCCTAGGTTTCTGGTTTATGTGTGTGTCTGCATGCACACAGTTCCACCATGTGGCTGCCATATACGAGGATTTGTGAGACAGCTACAGACTGTACCTGGCAGGCTTCACAGATCACCGTCTCTGGCCACGGATACAGAACCTGTGCCTGTCAGAGGTGCTGCAGACAGTATCAGGTACTAATCCAGACTGGGTACTATCCGAAGAGGTTGACATATGTCCACTGGATCCAGGTCCCTGCTGGGACTGGCCAGAGCCACGTGCACATGGTCTTCTAGGACGGTCTGTGGACAGCCCCCCCCAACATTGCTGGGGCTGGTACTGGCAATAAGGTAGCAGCTGTGACTTGCTGGATGTCCACAGCAACCTCCAGCTGCTGATGTTGCTGACATACATCCACGTTGATGTTTCAACCATCCCGCACTGTCCTGACACATGGACATGACATTGTGGAGAACATCCAATGTCTCACCCCAATGTCTATCAATGACATCAGTATAATTACATATGGCACCTGCTAGGTCACAGATACTGTCATTTACAGAGGTGTTATGAGCCCTCTGTGCCCTTAGTCCCTGTATGGTGTACCGCTTCATCCGTGTCTGTGCCTCCATGACAGCCTGGAACATGCATGTGGTAGAAAGAGATGTGGCACATCTGCCATGGGCATGATGACCAGCACTGCTCTGACGAGAATCCCTGGGCATCTGCCTATGTGGTACCATTCCAGACGTCTGGCTATGGCTGCTGTGTTCTGATACATGTGCCATAGATACCACACTGTCCTGGCCAGTGCCAACCGTACACTGTCCCTCAACTAAGGGCAATGGTGATGAAGGATGTAAAGTCTGTATGACTGTGTGCATGGATGGGGTGGAGACTTGTGTACTGTCAATTGGTGGCCCAACAACAGACTCTGACAAACTTGCCTGTGCCTCAAAACACCTATCTTCATGATCACTGTCTGTCTCAGTGACTTCAGGTTCACTGCTGTACTGAACCAGCCCCACCTTGGCACCTGTGAGAAGAAAACAGGAATCACACTTTAAGACCTGAATGTGATGTCAGACCACATGCACACATGCGCACATGCACACACGCGCACGTGTGCACATGCACATATGTACACATGCGCACATGCGCACATATACACATGTGCACATGCACCATGTGCACATGCACACATGCATACATGCACATATGCACACATGCACACACACACACACACACACACACAAAAATACACTCCTCCCTAAAGCAGACACACACAACACCAGCAATCTCAGAACATACACAATAGCAGGTGATGGTGGGTTACAGTATCACAAGCAAAACAGTCATACCACACATATCAGCATGCAGGACATGTTTTGCTCAACAGCATGCAGTGCAAGTGTAGACAGTCCTTGTTACTAACAGTATACATGGCTTTGATGCATGTGTTTTGTTATTAGGTGATGGGTCTCCCCTGGAACACAATGCATACATGGACACAACATTGTTGTGCAGGTATTCAAAACTCGGTAATGTACTGTGTATCATAACAAACAGGTGTACATACCATGGCTGGATGTGTATCTGTGTGTCTGATAGGTATCCAATGCTGATTACAG
>NC_056746.1:1198855391-1199005391 GCF_019279795.1 Protopterus annectens | reverse complement strand
GGTCTGAAGGAAAATATTAAAGGAATACTTCTTACTATCGCAGAGCATCTTCATGTTTGTCTACTCATCCTCTAACGCATTAAGTTCGGTTTATTTATTATTTTAACATTGTGTTCATGCTATCTTACCAAATGACCAACTTTTAACATGAGATTCGCCTGCCACATTGTTCAGAACATATGCTCTACCTCCACGCATTACCTTTTGCCTTTTTTGTTGTTTCCTTTATTACTTCTTCCTTTCTCTTTTCCCATCTTTTAGCACTCTTCTCTTTAAGCATATTAATATTTTCCATAGAGGTGGAAAAGTGGGCCTGTATTCTGGTATAACGCATTCATAAGTGGCCTAATGGTTAAGGTGTTTGCCTTGCAAACACAAGGTGGAGAGTTTGAGTCTCACAAGGGGTAATTGGCTAGGCTTACAAGGGCAGTTAGCCTAATCCTAACCTATAATGTATATGTCAAATTTCTGTTGACACATTAAAGAATCATGCATAAATTTACAATAAACCTTATTATTTTGCATTATATAGTTACCTTGATGAAATTATAAATAGGAAAAAAAAAGTGGGTAATAAAACTTTGACTATTAAAAGGCGGGTAAAATGGGAATTGATAATAAAAACAATGATATTAGGATTAGAAGAGTATGTATTGATAGATATAAATGTCATCCCAGAGAAACCAGAAACAAAAACATCACACATGTTCTTCTGTCTTTCCAGTCCAAGATCAAATCTTCCAAAACAGAGTTTATAATAATCATTTGTTCCCCAAGACTTTGTTAGCTGATTCCTTGCTAGTATCAAATATCCTTAAATAAGAATAGCAGAGGAGCTAATATATTCTTTTGCTGCAGCTTTTAGATCATTTTTAAACTCTTCCCTGTTACTTCAAGCAGTTGTTAAGTGATAAGCTTAATCTTCAAGTGCAAATCACTCCAGATTCACAGCAATTTGCATCTGTCATATAGTTTAACAATATAGCTAAGAAAGGAAATTCATGACTAAGTCTAGATCTTTAGCTCACTTTTCCTTTATTTCATTGATACTAAAATCACTGAAGATTCAACAGGATGAAGCAAACTGAAGCACCAAGACAAGATTGTTTTGCCAGGTGCAATCCCCCCCAAACCTTCTGACTTTTATAAACTAGCATACCAGTTGCACAACTGTGGACAAAAAAAAAAAAAGAAACAAAGCCCAAACACTTTGAATAACTGCTGTTGCATAAACAGAAACAGCACTGACAGCACTTTTCTACTGAAAAGTGATCAGAGAGTCAATTCCTTATTAGAAACAAAAAATGGCAGGTTTTTACTCCACCACTTTTAACACTACCACATGAAGGGAAGCCCTCCAAATCTTATGGATCAGGAATCTTGTAACCATTATCTGTGGACATATATCAAAACCTGGCTTAGACACTGTGCTCAGTAATTTGCTATTTTCTATGTTATGCAAATGCAACATCCTGTGGTAGCCTCCCCTCTGCTGAAGATAAATTGTGGTCAACAATTGATGGCATTAGGATCATCCATGTAAATGCTCTCAGTCTGTGCAGCAAAGAACAACTGTGGGCTTCACTGATATTTATAATGATGTCACACTGGCTATCCCAATTTCACTGATAGTTAAATAGTGATAGTGCGGGTTCAGGCACCTGGGCAGCGAGACATTTCCTTGTGGTACATTTGACTGGGGACACATGCCTGAAGTAACATTCAGCTGCAGAGAAATATCACTGTTTGCAACTTCCTTGTGGGCAAACAGAAGCATATGCTGCCATGCCCACAACTTCAGCAACCAAATGCACAGGGGGAAAACATTGCCCATAGTCCCCAAGGGAACATGAGACAGTGAGCAATATGGCAGGCATCAGCAGCAAGCTGGCCAGAGGGCATGTCAGTGGCAGTAGAAATGCAGTGCACAATGGGCAGTGCCTTTATAATTGGAGTGTGTGGACCACTACCCCCTTCACAGTGTCTAGGGAACATTACCTAAAACACATACTTGAGCATAAACGTGACTACAGTTTCCTGCAGGATTTCCTCCATGCTGTAGCATACTTCTACATGTTGTAGTTACATAAGTATGTACTGTACACTGAGCACAACTCTCATTACTTCTTCTGCCACCATTCATTTGGTTATTAAAGCTGTGAGCATGGCAGAGTGTGCCTCTTTTTGCCCACAGGGAATTTGCAAACAGCCATATTTCTCTGCAGCTGAATGTCACTTCAGCCATGTGTCCCAAGTCAAATGTACCACAGGGAAATGTCTCGCTGGCTAGGCGCCTGAACCCCCTTCTGTCACTATGAAGGAATAAATGAAGACAAGGTTTTAAAATACTTTTAAATCTTTAATTGGAGAAGGCAACAGGCTTCATTCTAGCAACTTTTAATCAGAATATGCATAAGATTTTATGGTAAATTCTTTTGATAATGTTTGACAGGTGTTTATAATATAGGCCATGTTATCCCCTTCTCTGACCATCATGTGCATGTCTCTCTCTCTTGTGTACATTACAGCAAGAGACACTAGTTCACTCGCTTTCCTCACTTTAAAATTGCCAAATATTGATTACTACCCTCCTAAACTAACAGACGTGAGTTTAAACATGGTCATTATCCACTCCAACCTGAAACCACTGAGAAGAAGGATAAGCAGGTCAAAAAGGTGCTTTAACCAAGTTGTTCTTACACGACGTAATCTACTCTCACAGTAGCTTAGGAAGGATCAGACATACGGAAGCTTTCAATGTAAGCTCCTACAGCACCTAAAAAGAGGTTACAACTTCGCCTTCTTCAGAGAACAGCTGCACTTTCACAAGAGCTATGTCTTTCCTTTAATCTTCCCTGGCACACTAAACTCTTCATATGGCAATCACCTCTTTGGAAGCAAGTGTAGATTGTTTTTGAGTACTCAGATGGTATTACAATTTCATCTAACTCTAAATGTACATACCTATTTTTTTCCACAAATTACTGTAATAGCACCTCCTCCTGTAGATATGCCTCAATTTTTTCCTTGGTCTAATAAAGTTTTGCAGGTACATGCTATATTTTCTGAACTAGATTGTATTTTACTGTGGTGCATGATGCTTCTCTGCTGTGGATGATGTTATTCAAATATATTCTTAAAGTCAGCTTTTGTTTCATTGCAATAAATGATGCAACTCTAATCCAAGAATGTTTATTCTTTCTGATTTTATTTCATATGATAATTCTGCTTTCATTGTATATGCATATATACATACAAATATTTCAAGCGCAAGCAATAATGCCATTCTAGCCTGCTAATATACCAAAACAGTGCCCAGACTCTTTTTAAAAATATCTAAGCTAGTGCTTCCTTTATTGTAATTTGGTAGTCAATGCCATGCATCAGCTACTGTCTAAGAGAACCAGTTCGTACACTTCTCATTCCTATAGAATCTTGTATGGGTTGTCTGATGATTGTGTACCACTTTTTGATAAACCCGAAACATTCCCAGAGATAGTTGTCTGTAAATGCCTTACATACCCAAATAAGGTCTCCTCTTAAATATCAATATAAGACACTGTACAAGTTCCAATATATTTGTCTGTCAGAATAACTTCAATTTTCACATCCATGGATATCCCTGGAATATTCCTGCTGTACTCTTTCCATTTCAGTTTACTCATGCTTGTTTTTTGTAAAATTTCCATATTGTTATTCCATACTCGAGTTTAAGTCTAATCTAACCATCAAGCAATAACTCCATCATTTCTGATTTCATAGACTTTATAAGTCTTGTAACCAGTTGGTTGATATATGACTAGAAAAACTAAAAGCAGGATCTACCCATATACCAAGATCCTTAAATAAATATACCCTGGGATTCATGAAACTCGGCGCAAGGACGGTTTTAGCCTTGTGCCGAGCGTTCGCATTACAGATGGTGCAGCAGTGCCATATAAATATTTATGAGCGCGCACTGCTGCACCCTCAGCATGCACAGGAAATGTGTGCGAGTGCAGGGGGCATGTTCAAGTGCTCTATGGAGATGGAAATATGCCCCCACAGTTGCACAACCTACTATGCTTACTATTAGAGCTTGCCTCTAATAATAAGCAATTAATTCAGTGTCCGTGGATACTGAAATGTATGTCAAGTATACAACAGTGTCCAAGAACACTGAAATAAAATCAAAGTAATAAACACACAAGCACGTAGCAGAATGTTGAACCCCGTCCCTAGAACTTTCACAATTAGAATCCCTGTGTCCCTATTTTACAATTGTATTGCTTCAATATCAAAAGTGTAAGTGAAGTACAGCGTGTTTGTGCATCGCTGCCCCCTGCTGAGTGTAGGTTACACATCAAAATAATTCAAATAGAGAAAACATGGAGAATCAATGTTTGCATCAATAGTGTAGAGGTTAGAGCATCTGCCTAACAAACAAGCTTTTGCGGTTCAAGTCCACCTATAGCACATATCATTTTCCATGTGGAATGAACGTCGTTTTGCTGTAAAACCTGCATAATAACATGTAAATGTAAAATGGAGTACTGCATGAAATGTTTAACAAAATTTTCATTCAATCAAAGTGGTACTGTCATAATGAATAAGGCACTAGTAAGCAGGTGTAAGCACAAATAAGCAGTAGTAAACATATATAAGTACCAGTAAGCGAGTATGAGTGTGCTTGTGCAGGTGTAAGCAGTGCCCAGCATAGGAAATATATATAAGTATGTACAGATATAATATATATCTATAGATATATATATATATATATATATATATATATATATATATATATATATATATATATATATATATATATATATATATATCTATATATATATATATATATAGATATATATATATATATATATATGTATATATATCTATGAAGAATGAATGTCGTAACAATAAAGCATACAAAAAGAATGAGAAGGGAATCAACAGCAACCCCAGTATTATATAGTGCTGTCAGCGTATGTCATATCAAGCTGGGCAGGAGTGAGCAATGCACTGCTGCTCACACCACAGGCAGGATACTACCAGTGGGAGTAACATTGTCAATCTGCTAAGTCTACTTTACAAACAATCAGAGGGTAGTTCCTGGTGGGACTAACCAAAAATTCATAGGATGATTGGACCTCCAACCATTACACAAGCAAGGGCAGGTATGTTCAAGGACTAAATGCTGGGAAGGCCTGATAATACACAGGTTGGGACAACATATGTGTAGGGCCCCTAACGCTCGGGAGAGGGCAATGTGTGGAGATGTGTCATGGCTGCGATAGCAACTGGACAATGGATGGTATGCGTGTATGTCAAACTCAGGTGTGGTGGCGGAACTATGGGTATGAAATTATGGATCCAGGCGTGTCAGGGTTGGATGGGCTGTTTCTAACTGGGACTGCCTCGTGGAGGTCAGCGAGTTCGTTATAAGTATATATGCATGCACACATGCATACTACTATATATAGAAGTACATTCCCTGTAACACATTTATTCCTTTTGCAGACATAAATAACATGAAAGTGCTCTTACAAACCTCGACAGTAGATAGAATAATAGGTTGTGCATAAGAGGGAAGGGACGAACCTGCCAAAACGCAGAAGTGTGTAAAATGTCCAAAGTCAGTGCTGTGCTCAAAAATTCAACTGTGGGGACTTTCTCACACATGGAATCATTCCTGTGATCTGCCTGCTATGGCAACGACAATCACTAAACTTGTCTATTTGTAAAATAATTACGCCAAACTTGTACATAATTAGCTCTCATGTTCAACGTGTGCCTTACCGCATAGTCATACTTATTAATTTATTGTAGTGTCATGTTATCGGGAGTAAGGATGTAATGAAGTATAGAGTCTAATCTTGAAATAAAGACATGTGCCCCATGTGGGACAATCCAAAAATTGCGAATAGTGTCCTATTGGTCGCTCATGTCACCAATGTTTGTGGACTAAATGTATGGGATTTCTGAGGATACGTGGAGTGAGTCAACCCATGGGATAGGTCTACAGGAGTAGGGAGTGGTCAATGTGTAGTGGTGTGTGGATGCACCACATATCCAACTGGAGAATGGATGACTGCTGAGTTAGTGAAGTGTTGAGGTAGATGTTTGGGGAACTAGGAGTCATGGGTATGTAGGTATATATGCAAATGAAGCAGCACAGCAATAGTGTATTGGTTAGAGCATCTGCCTAACGAACAGACATTCCCATTCCGAATCCCACTGCAGCACATACAATTTTCCATCGGTAATCTGTATATGAACATACTTCGACATCTGTCCACGGTATAACCTACATAATAACAATTAAAAGTGAACTGGAGCAAAGTGTCAATGTCATAATGAATAAGGCACTAATAAGCAGGTTTAAGCATATATAAACACCAGTAAGCGTGTGTAAGTGCATTTGTGCAGGGTATGCATTGCTTTACAGACACACTTATACATATATATATATATATATATATATATATATATATATATATATATATATATATATATATATATATATATATATATATGTATATATATATATATATATATATATATATATATATATATATATATATTTATGTGTGTGTGTGTGTGTGTGTGTGTGTGTAGATATACACAGATATACAGCTATGAAAGGAAACAGCACATAAGAATGACATATGTTCACAGGCTATGCCAATGGAAGTGAGGGGCCCAAGCAAGAAACATGAAACACATAGAAGGACTTTCCATCCCCCCAGCCGGACACAGGACACATACACACAAATCCACAAACAATGTAAATAGTCCACTGCTCTCCAGACCACAGGCAGGATACAACCGGGGGGGGCGTACACAGTGCACCCATGAAATCTAATCTTGGAACACAGACATGAGCGAGCCTTGCGGGACGCCCCAAAAATTGATATGTTACCAAAAGAACGTGATACGCCGGCCATTATGGCTGGGGTGTGTACATGCCTGGAATACAAGGGTGGGAAAGCCTGATGACCCATGGGTCGAGACAATGTATGACATGGGTCCTGTGAAGTGGAGAGTGTGCAGCATATAGTGGTGTGTTCAGACCCAACCAGAACTCAGAGTAAGGATGGGTGCTGTAGAGGAGGTGCAGGTGGGGGAACTATGGGTAGCTAGATATGGGTCTAGGTGTGCAGGTGTTGGCTGATGTGGGTCTATATGGACAGCCCCAGGGATGTAAGTAAAAGTGTTCATTGGGCAGAGGAGTCGCCCACCAAGCAGCCACACCTGCTACGAGTCCCACTGCAGCAAAGTGTAATCTACATAGCAAGGAACAGAATAACCAGATGTAGATGTATATATGTAGAGGTATGTGTGTGTATATCTACCCATAGCAACATAGAAATATACCTCTCCCTCTCCATAGTACAAATGTATACATACAGAGACAGAATGCATATACATACCCACATATAGATATATACATATGCAGACACCCATAGACCCATATGTCATTACATATATATGGACAGCAATATATAAATATATACATGTATGCATACATGTACAGATATATCTGTATATAGTAATATATATATATATATATATATATATATATATCTGTAAATATACACATGTATATAGCTAGGATATGATACAGCAGTTACGTATTACATATGTTCACAGGCCGTGCATATGGGGGTGAGGGGTCCAGTCAACAAACTTGTTACACGTAACATTAATCCCCCCCCAGTTAGAGCAGTGAGACATACAGACACACAATAAAAGTAAACACACCACTGCTTCCCAGACCACAGGCAGGACACTACCAGTGGGAGAGACCTGCTAGTTCTAATCTTCAAACAAAGACATCAATGTCCCTTGTTGGACACCCCAAAAATTACTGATCATTTGAGTCAGTTCCTGTCATGAGTCATCAAACCAGGCTGTAGATGTACATGGGCCAGTAGGTTGCGCAAATGTCCAAACACCCCATGAAAATGTCCAAGTTCCACAAAATGAAAATAATGACCGATCCAGGCAGTAATAGAGCATGTATCAGAATTTTCTATTTATTAAACGAACACATTAAGCGCTTTTGGCTTACCACTGTAGCCTTCATCAGAATACATCTACTATGTGAACATTTTGTTTTTAAAAACACCATTAGCCAATCATTGCATTTTCCTAATTAGACCCTATTATTACATTGCTTAAAATTTAAACATACAGTGTTCCTTTTCAAAATTTAAAAAAGACAACAAACTGCAGCACACTATCCTATATAAAATATAATCATTCATTAAAAATCTGCTTTCATGAGATTAAAGATATTTCTCAAAAAACTTACTGAAAACATATTAGAAAATGTCATAAAAATATTTTAAAATTTATTCGTCCTTTCCTGTAACATTGAGGCTATAGATGTAGTTTTGTTTAACCCAGGAAAGAACATTGCTGCTGTTTTGAACTGCCATTGGGTTTCCTTCTTTTTTAACAAGTTTTTCCAGTGCCCTCCCCTTGGGTCCATCTTCACTTGTTCAAGTATACCAAATAAAAACTTTTTTAATGTGTGCAAGTTTGGGACTGTTTAAATAATGTCATTTCCATGTTCATACATTCTATCTTTAAAGGCTTGTTCTGTTTTTCCTATATAGAATGCAGAACATGTGTCACAGACCGCTAAATATACTACTCCTTTACTCTGACAATTCCCGTAAATGAACTGTACCTTGCTCCAAAACTTATTATTTAAAATAATAGAAATTTCTTTATTAATATTGCAACATTGTTTACAATTTCAACAGGGTCTGGTTCCTATATTAAAATCCTTTCCAGGCTTTATTTTCTTTTCCAACAATCCTTTGATATTCATTCCAGCTTTGTTTACAAACTTGTGACCACCCCCTATCTTGTGAAATACCTCTTTATTTGTTTAAAAAATACTCCAATTTTTATACAAAGACTTCCTGATTTCATTAGAAAGGTAGTTATGTTCCAAAACACAAACTTTGTTATATTTACTTCTTTCTAAACAATTTACATTGTTCTTTTTCTGTAAGCCCACCCCAAACAGAGGTGGATACACTGTACCCCACTTTTTATATACTTCCATTAATACTTCTGTTAATAATTCCTTGGGATATTCCCTTTCCTCGAACATTTTTTGTATTTTATTAAACTCTTCCAATGCATCCTCATGATGCGATGTCATCCTTGCTACTCTCACTGCTTGCCCTTTTACTATACTTCTCTTCTGTGTATTAGGGTGATTACTGCCAAAGTGTAAATATGTATTACAAAAAGTATCTTTTCTATATACCCGAGACCTAAATCCATCTCTATCTTGTTTAATTTGTATATCTAGATAGTTAATGCTTTGTTTGTTATAACTATAAGTAAATTCCAAGAATCCTGTTGTTCCATCCAAATATGCCACAAAATCTTTAATTTCTTCTACAGAACCTTTCCATATTACAAAAATATCGTCCAAAAATCTGGAATATAATTTTATCTTGTTACAGAAAGGACGATTAAATGCAAAGGCAGACTCCCAACCTAATAGGGCTATATTTGCGTAGACGGAGGCACAAGCTGCCCCCATTGCTACACCACAAACTTGTTGATAATATTCCCCCTCAAAAAAAAATGAAATTATTTTCCAATATTAGGCTCATGATTTCACACACCAAAGTAACCTTACTGTGACCAATTTTAGAATATTGGAACAAAGCCTCCTCAAAAAATTGTAAACCCTCGTTTTTAGGTATCATTGTGAATACATCCTTGATGTCTATAGTCAAAAATATCAAATCTTCCCACAACTCTTTTTTCAAAAGTCCTAAGAATTCCCAAAAATCCTTCACGAAATGTTCCCTTTCGTGTACCACATGTTGAACCCAAGAGTCTACTAAAATGGCTAAAGGATATGTCTTGGAGCCTCCTGCAGCCACTATTGGCCTAAAAGGTGGCTTGTCAATGTTCTTATGTATCTTTGGAATTCCAAAAAAAATAAGAATTTTTGTATCTCGAGTATTCAAAAAATTATATAAACTCAATTCTATTCTTCCATTTAACAGATATTCCTCTAAGTATGCATTAATCCGGGCATAAGAAATGTTTATTTGTTTTTTGAAACCATGACATATGTATCTTCATTAAATAATAAGGTCTGCATCTCATCAGAATAGTAAGTGGCTTTATACAACATTATACATCCCCCTTTGTATGGAGTCATTATTCTTATAGTCTCATCTTTCCTTAATTCCATCAGTAGTTTATACTCTTCCTTGTTTAAATTCCAAGTTATTTTTTTTATCACACTTTTGATGTATCTCATATATCTCCTCAAGAACTACCTATTCAAAAGTGTCTATTAAAGGATGTAATGGGGGTTGTATGTACTACTTCTACAAGGTGTAACCAGACCCGTAGCATTCACATTATTCTGATTTTCCCCTGAGAACATTACATCAAAGTTGAGTTTTCTTGTGTACAACTTCAATTCAATGATGTTATCTACCATGTTAGCCTTTGTTTTGGGTACAAATTTAATACCCTTGGAAAAAAGAGAAAAATAGGTCTTTGTAATAACTTTATCTGTATAATTATAGATGTAAAAACCACCCCATGTGTGTACTATTCCACTTCTACTATCTCACTGTAATAAACCATCTTTTTGTATGTATTCCTCTTCTGTGGGGTAGGATAATATCTCTTGCTGTGTTCCCCCATATTCATGTTCCTCTGCTCTAACCTCTCTGAGCAACGTAATACTGGAAAATCCTGATCCTGTATACCTCTGTTACCGGTTTCACCCTCCTGTGTATAACACTCGTCATCTCTCAGAGCTTCACTGTTGCTATCTATAACACCATTGTGTAACCTATTAGGTTCAAAATACAAAATATTTATTGTAGGGTACACTTTTTGTTTTTATATTGTTTACTGTCTCTTTCTAACTTTCTTTTTTTCTTAAAAAATAAATTATTCATTCTTTTATCCGCCTTATCAAATATTCTTAAATACGAGTCTTTATACTGTGGAAATAACAAGGGCCAGATTCACGAAGGCTTTCAGGGTGTCTAAGAGTAGAGTAAGACTCCAGCAAACCAACATGTCCGCCGAGTGATCCAGGAACAGCCGTCAGGGGTGTGCAACTGAGTTCCCTAAACTACTTCTACACGGACAGGGCTTGGTTATGCAAATTACCTCAATTGCAGACGAAAGTCATGCAAATGAGGTAAATTTGCAATCCAGAAAACCCGAACCTGTCTGAGTAGGAGCAGTTTTATCTGTAGAAATGTACTCAGTTGATAACTGAGTACGGTTCTGCAAATAGCAAAACGGAGCCATGTCAGCAGTAAAAAAAGCATGCATTCACAGGAGGAAGCATGCCAATGGACAAAAAAACGTCCATTGGCAATGGGAAGTGATGCAAAAAAATAAAAATAAACTTTTTTTTTAATCCCGATCTCCGGGGTTTAACCGTAGCGTAGCGCCGCACAAACGTGCTGCACCCTAAAAAGCAGAAAATCAATACTTAAGATCCACAAATGTGGATTTCATAGCTAAAATGAATTTGCAATGCAAGTGAATGGCAGGCTGAAGACAACATGGCCACCAAATAGAAGTTGCTAAGGGGGGGAAGCTCAGTCTAAGAGATGTAACTAAGCATTAGTAGGCGATCCTATGCAAATGAGAGTTATGATAGTGAATCGCATGTTCACGTAGCAAATGAGCACAGTCAGTGGAGTGTAGGAGTAGGATAAGATGAGTAACAGAGTAGAAGATAGGTGACATCACCAGGGGGGTATGTATGAAAGGAGTGCATCACATTGGTGCAGAGTGACATGTGGCAGCTTACGTTTACATAATAGTGAAAGAGGTGTGTCAACAGGTAGGCCAGGTAAAGTCAAGAAACCGAAGGTGTATGCAGTTGATAACACCAAAGTTTCTTGTTGAGCATGCATGCAGGTGTGTGCACACCAGTAAACCCGAGTAAGACAGTGTGCACACGTGTAAGCGTGTGTGGGTGCGTGTGGGCTTGAGTAAGTGTATGTAAGCCAGTGTAAACAGTTGTAAGCGCGTTTGCGCAGGTGTGAGCGTGTTTTAACAGGAATAAGCAAGTTTTAGTCTGTGTAAGCATGTGTACGCACGTGTGATCTTGTGTGCGCGTATTTGCGCTTGTTTGCGCGGTGCTGCCCCCTGAGGAAACAGAAAGGGAAAAGGAAGCACATCAAATAGTAGGAAGTAAAGCAGGGAGTACTAGCAGAGCTAGCAGGTGTAAACAATCGGAATCAGCCAGTTACACAGGCATTACACTAGCCCAGCCCAGCACTTAAAACTCAGCAAAAAACATTCCACTATGTTTTCTCAGACACACTGCAACACTGCAGTAAGCTTATATAAGTGAAAACTGAAAAGGCTTTACTGAGACAAACAAATGTTAGGGGCTGCCATTGCTGTCATAAGGCGACATATGCAACATGCTGAGGGTGGTGACAATGCTAATGCTGCTGAGCAACCCACAGTGAGGAGACAGAAAAGAGTGTACAGGCCTAGGGTAACCTACCAGGGGCTACATGAGCTGGAGATAGTGGAGCGCTATAGAGTGTACAGAGACCTCATGTGGCAAATTGTTGAGCTGTGCAGGCCACGCCTCACACACAGAACCAGCAGAGGGGAACCCATCCCAATGGAAACCAAGGTATGTGTTGGCCTAAGAATATTAGCAACAGGTACCTACCAGAGACCAACTGCTGATATGATGGGGATTTCACAGGCATCAGCATCTAGGGTACTGCACCAGTTCCAGAATGCCATGGCAGCACATGTCAGTGATCATGTATATTTCCCCAATTCCCATGAGGTATTGGCCAGCAATATGCGTCTCTTCCAGCAAATAGCGGAATACCCTGAGGTAGTGGGTGCAACAGACTGCACACACATTCGCATCAAAGCACCAGCCGGTGAACGGGTTAGGGTCTACTATAACTGCAAGGGTTACCCCTCCGTCAACTGACAGGTCGTGTGTGATGCCCAGGGCATAATAATGAATGTGTGTGCTGGATGCCCTGGAAGCTACCATGACTCCCATATCTGGCATCTGACACAGTTGTACCAGACATTTGCCAATGGGGACATCCCCCACAGTCACCTAGTGGGGGATGCTAGATATGCACTCGAGCCGTGGCTGATGACACCCATCAGAAATGCACACACGCCTGAACTGGAACACCATAATGAGGCACACGCACAAACACAAAATGTAATCAAGCGTGTGTTTGGGCTGCTCAAGTCATGGTTCCGGTGCCTGGACACATCTGGTGGAGCCTTGTAGTACTCACCAACTACATGTACCCAAATAGTCATGGTATGTGCTATGCTACACAATATGATCCTGCGAAAACAGCTGCAGCAGGAGCAGCATAGGGCCAGGCACAACAGCCCCCCAGCATTGCCAAGGCCATCACAGGCAGAGCGTGACTCAGAGAAGGAACAACCTGAGCCTGCCCCAGTAGGCAGAATGAGGCATGCCCAGTATGCCCTGGCCTTGGCAAAGAGGCAACGCATAGCATATACACTGGCTCAGTAGGAACCCTGGAAATGATACCTCCCTCCGACTCGCACATATAGTAAAAGCGATGCCTGACTTGACACTACCTGTTAACAAACATGTATAGGTAGTGTAAAATGTGCATCCGACATAGGCAGCCCTGCAGCACCACCAGACACATGATTGCTATGTGTTAAGCAATATAAAGCCCTGCTAAACAGCTCTCATCACTATTTAGTATATGTGAACAAAATTGCACACACTAAGTAGCACAACAACAGGCAATGCTCAGCAATATTGTGCACTGTCCAGCAATGTTGGGCAACATTGAGCAATGTTTTGCAAGTCTGTTCAAATGTGTGTATAGTTCATCAAAAGCAGGTTAACAGGTAAATATTTGCTTCACTTGCCTTGAAGCAGTCTGTTCTGCCATGTATGAAAATATGAAGCTGTGACAGTCCTTGAACCCAGGATACAGTGCACTATAGTCATAGAACAGAACCAATCAACCATGACAGTATGTCAATGGTCAGCTTGCATGAAAAAATGTTGATAGGTCAATGCTAAGTATCCAATGGAAACCCTCCATGCATAGCATAATCCCTGTCGAGTCAAGACACAAAAGTGTAGTAATAATAGAACGTGATATTCAACACACAAATAGTATAAATGTTAATATTGATAATGTTCACACACAGCAACAAATGTAGTGGACCTCAGACAGCAACATACTGCAAGGTCACACTGGTCATGCTCACACACTTGAAACTATGAGACAAATGTCAGGCAACAAAACACTGAAAGTCTGAACTGGGCATGTTCACACACTTAGGTAAAGTCTGAGTACAGCAGTGGGCCACACATATCCCACAGTTGCATGTGTCAACCCAGGAACCTTGCACTATTCACCAATCCACTATGTGCACACAGTGATATGACAACGGACACAATATAAAATAGTGAAATACTGTCACAATCAAATATGTAATGCAGAAACCTAGGTTGTTCATATGAAGTGGTAAAGCAAAGAAGAAACAAAACCTGCAACCAGTACCATCACTGAACAATGTGCATCCTGAACATTAGCATAGGTTCTGAGGTTGACACTAGGCTATCTGCCCTAGGGTATGTAAAAGCCTAGCCACAGTGTGTTTGTAGTCTGTAATCATGCTAGATCAGTAGACTGTGCCTGCCAATAGTAGGTCACACAAGATATCACACATATGTTCATGTCATTCTGCCTCTGTCTAGCAAGGATCCATAACTTATCACAGGGCTAAACATACGAACACACGTCCACATGTGAAGATGTCACCTATAGGTGTTCAGCATGGGTCTGTGAATATGTGGTACTGTGATCACATTCCTGAGTGAGTGGAGCCTCTGGGATGGTAATATGCCCCTCCAGCATGTCCTATTAACATCATTGCTCATGTACCTGTCCCTGGAGCATGTAGCTCTAAGGGACTTTGATATCCTCATGTGGAGCCTGTCCATCAATGCTGTGATGGACATGGCATCAAAAAAAAAGGCACAGACTGCATCCAAGTAGGCAGTAAGCAACTGAGGAGAGCTGGGATCACCATAGCCAAACTGTGCATACCATCTGTGTGAGTCCCTAGATCCACCTGGTATGTAAATCAGTGTACATTCCAGTCGCTACAGGTGTTGGGTAAGGTACATCCAAAATGGGCCATTGTATCCAAGCATGTGCCAGATAACTACAGGGTCACAATGACCCCACCTGATCTGGATGTAAAACTGTATGGGATAAGGTAGCCTAAGTAGAGGGTGTGTCCAACAACATTGGCAACGTGAATGTCAAAGGCAAGAGTACCACGTATTCATGTCCACAAATCACAAACCACACAAACTGTATGTGATGTAACATCACCTATGTGGTAATGTGTGTGCACAATGTTACTGTCAAAGGTGATGACTATGCATCTAAAGTAAGGTAGCTGTAGGCCATGGCTCTGCCACCAGTCAGCCATCTCCGTGAGGAAAGTATCTATGTGTAAGTGTGTTGGTTAGGGGCTTTAGTGTGTGTTAGTGTGTGTTGTGACTGTGATGTGTGTGTGTGTGTGTGTGTGTGTGTGTGTGTGTGTGTGTGTGTGTGTGTGTGTGTGTGTGTGTGTGTGTGTGTGTGTGTGTGTGTGTGTGCGTGTGTGTGTGTGTGTGTGTATGTGTGTGTGAAGGACTGTAAAATGTGTGGGTGTGAGTTTCCCTCGTATGTTTGTGCGATCTCTGAGTTAGTATATTTAAGTAGGGGTGGTATTAATGAATTCATTTAAACCTGGGAGATTATCAGCCCCCAATCTAAGCTGACATAATGTCTCTTTCCTTTCCACTCCACCAGGTTTAAATTAATTCATTAATATTAAATGTTTTTTTAACAGATAGTAGATAGTAAGTATATTTGCTTTAACTGTTGTATTTTTATATACTTTTGTATGTTAACTATTAAGTTACAAATGTGTAATTAAATGCTGATTTGTTGCTTAATTGATTAATTAATTGATTTGGTCTTCAATTGTGCTTTTGGGAGGGACATGTTTTTTGTATAATAAAGTGTGGTAAATGTATGTATTTTTATTTTTGAAGAAGCTCTTGAGACGAAAGCGTTGAGTAAATAAGTTTTTTTACACTAAATCTGGTTGGTGTCTTCCTCTGTTGCTCCAGTGTTTTGGATTTATATATGTATATGTATATATATATATATATATATATATATATATATATATATATTTATGATAAGGGTCATATGAATATCTCAATACTGTACAATATTGTTTTATGAGCATGCATTTTGCTTAATTAACTGTGCTGCCTTGTTCTTGAATGGAATTAATTCTAATTTAGAGTTCAGTTATTTTGTTATTTTCTTGTTTTTTGTACAGTCAAATATATATTTCTAATGACATTACAGTTAACAATAATTGTGGGTAGACATTAGATCTTGCTTTGCCAATCAAAAAAAGGAGTTGCAGATTTTGTATTTCTTCTTCTTAGCTTCAGTCTTTTTTTGGTTGCCATATTGGCTTCCATATTTGGAAGAACAACCCTTCAAGTGCCTTAAAAGAGAACATGTAAGTCCATTATTTTTGTTACATTTTCTTATGAACTAGTGCCCCAAAGCATTTATAATACTGAAAATGATTACACCGTTTCAGCCTACTATATTGTACTTTTCATGTTTTTATCCTGTAAGTTATTGTCCCTTAGGAATTCCACTTAGCTATCCAAAAGGAGTTTTCCATCAGTTTATCTAATGCCATTTTCAGAGATATCATCCTGTAATTTCCATGTTCCCTTTTAAAAAAACAGATTTATTTTGAAGAAATAATGTCCATGATCCCATAATCCTTTTCCTAGTCCTTGAGTACAAGTCTTTTTCCACACGCATGAATTCTATAGCTTCACTAGAGGCCCTATCAATGCCTTTTCCTGACTTTTGTAAGAACCATTTGATTTTAATTTGTGTTCTTGTAGCTTCTCATTTTCAAGCCCTATATTCTCCAGTTGGAATGCCGTAGTCATTCAGCAGACACAGCTAGCCACCTTTGTTTCCTTCATCTTTGTCTTATTTGTGCTTTTCTCTGATGAGGTCTGAAGCAAAATATTAAAGGAATACTTCTTACTATCGCAGGGCATCTTCATGTTTGTCTACTCATCCTCTAACGCATTAAGTTCGGTTTATTTATTATTTTAACATTGTGTTCATGCTATCTTACCAAATGACCAACTTTTAACATGAGATTCGCCTGCCACATTGTTCAGAACATATGCTCTACCTCCACGCATTACCTTTTGCCTTTTTTGTTTCCTTTATTACTTCTTCCTTTCCCTTTTCCCATCTTTTAGCACTCTTCTCTTTAAGCATATTAATATTTTCCATAGAGGTGGAAAAGTGGGCCTGTATTCTGGTATAGTGCACTCATAAGTGGCCTAATGGTTAAGGTGTTTGCCTTGCAAACACAAGGTACAGAGTTTGAGTCTCACAAGGGGTAATTGGCTAGGCTTACAAGGGCATTTAGCCTAATCCTAACCTATAATGTATATGTCAAATTTCTGTTGACACATTAAAGAATCATGCATAAATTTACAATAAACCTTATTATTTTGCATTATATAGTTACCTTGATGAAATTATAAATAGGAAAAAAAAGTGGGTAATAAAACTTTGACTATTAAAAGGAGGGTAAAATGGGAATTGATAATAAAAACAATGATATTAGGATTAGAAGAGTACGTATTGATAGATATAAATGTCATCCCAGAGAAACCAGAAACAAAAACATCACACATGTTCTTCTGTCTTTCCATTCCAAGATCAAATCTTCCAAAACAGAGTTTATAATAATCATTTGTTTCCCAAGACTTTGTTAGCTGATTCCTTGCTAGTATCAAATATCCTTAAATAAGAATAGCAGAGGAGCTAATATATTCTTTTGCTGCAGCTTTTAGATAATTTTTAAACTCTTCCCTGTTACTTCAAGCAGTTGTTAAGTGATAAGCTTATCTTCAAGTGCAAATCACTCCAGATTCACAGCAATTTGCATCTGTCATATAGTTTAACAATATAGCTAAGAAAGGAAATTCATGACTAAGTCTAGATCTTTAGCTCACTTTTCCTTTATTTCATTGATACTAAAATCACTGAAGATTCAACAGGATGAAGCAAACTGAAGCACCAAGACAAGATTGTTTTGCCAGGTGCAATCCCCCCCCCCCAAACCTTCTGACTTTTATAAACTAGCATACCAGTTGCACAACTGTGGACAAAAAAAAAAAAAGAAACAAAGCCCAAACACTTTGAATAACTGCTGTTGCATAAACAGAAACAGCACTAACAGCACTTTTCTACTGAAAAGTGATCAGAGAGTCAATTCCTTATTAGAAACAAAAAATGGCAGGTTTTTACTCCACCACTTTTAACACTACCACATGAAGGGAAGCCCTCCAAATCTTATGGATCAGGAATCTTGTAACCATTATCTGTGGACATATATCAAAACCTGGCTTAGACACTGTGCTCAGTAATTTGCTATTTTCTATGTTATGCAAATGCAACATCCTGTGGTAGCCTCCCCTCTCCTGAAGATAAATTGTGGTCAACAATTGATGGCATTAGGATCATCCATGTAAATGCTCTCAGTCTGTGCAGCAAAGAACAATTGTGGGCTTCACTGATATTTATAATGATGTCACACTGGCTATCCCAATTTCACTGATAGTTAAATAGTGATAGTGCGGGTTCAGGCGCCTGGGCAGCGAGACATTTCCCTGTGGTACATTTGACTGGGGACACATGCCTGAAGCAACATTCAGCTGCATAGAAATATCGCTGTTTGCAACTTCCTTGTGGGCAAACAGAAGCATATGCTGCCATGCCCACAACTTCAGTAACCAAATGTACAGGGGGAAAACAATGTCCATAGTCCCCAAGGGAACATGAGACAGTAAGCAATATGGCAGGCATCAGCAGCAGGCTGGCCAGAGGGCATGTCAGTGGCAGTAGAAATGCAGTGCACAATGGGCAGTGCCTTTATAATTGGAGTGTGTGGACCACTACCCCCTTCACAGTGTCTAGCGAACATTACCTAAAACACATACTTGAGCATAAACGTGACTACAGTTTCCTGCAGGATTTCCTCCATGCTGTAGCATACTTCTACATGTTGTAGTTACATAAGTATGTACTGTACACTGAGCACAACTCTCATTACTTCTTCTGCCACCATTCATTTGGTTATTAAAGCTGTGAGCATGGCAGAGTGTGCCTCTTTTTGCCCACAGGGAATTTGCAAACAGCCATATTTCTCTGCAGCTGAATGTCACTTCAGCCATGTGTCCCAAGTCAAATGTACCACATGGAAATGTCTCGCTGGCTAGGCGCCTGAACCCCCTTCTGTCACTATGAAGGAATAAATGAAGACAAGGTTTTAAAATACTTTTAAATCTTTAATTGGAGAAGGCAACAGGCTTCATTATAGCAACTTTTAATCAGAATATGCATAAGATTTTATGGTAAATTCTTTTGATAATGTTTGACAGGTGTTTATAATATAGGCCATGTTATCCCCTTCTCTGACCATCATGTGCATGTCTCTCTCTCTTGTGTACATTACAGCAAGAGACACTAGTTCACTCGCTTTCCTCACTTTAAAATTGCCAAATATTGATTACTACCCTCCTAAACTAACAGACGTGAGTTTAAACATGGTCATTATCCACTCCAACCTGAAACCACTGAGAAGAAGGATAAGCAGGTCAAAAAGGTGCTTTAACCAAGTTGTTCTTACACGACATAATCTACTCTCACAGTAGCTTAGGAAGGATCAGACATACGGAAGCTTTCAATGTAAGCTCCTACAGCACCTAAAAAGAGGTTACAACTTCGCCTTCTTCAGAGAACAGCTGCACTTTCACAAGAGCTATGTCTTCCCTTTAATCTTCCCTGGCACACTAAACTCTTCATATGGCAATCACCTCTTTGGAAGCAAGTGTAGATTGTTTTTGAGTACTCAGATGGTATTACAATTTCATCTAACTCTTAATGTACAAACCTATTTTTTCCACAGATTACTGTAATAGCACCGCCTCCTGTAGATATGCCTCAATTTTTTCCTTGGTCTAATAAAGTTTTGCAGGTGCATGCTATATTTTCTGAACTAGATTGTATTTTACTGTGGTGCATGATGCTTCTCTGCTGTGGATGATGTTATCCAAATATATTCTTAAAGTCAGCTTTTGTTTCATTGCAATAAATGATGCAACTCTAATCCAAGAATGTTTATTCTTTCTGATTTTATTTCATATGATAATTCTGCTTTCATTGTATATGCATATATACATACAAATATTTCAAGCACAAGCAATAATGCCATTCTAGCCTGCTAATATACCAAAACAGTGCCCAGACTCTTTTTAAAAATATCTAAGCTAGTGCTTCCTTTATTGTAATTTGGTAGTCAATGCCATGCATCAGCTACTGTCTAAGAGAACCAGTTCGTACACTTCTCATTCCTATAGAATCTTGTATGGGTTGTCTGATGATTGTGTACCACTTTTTGATAAACCCGAAACATTCCCAGAGATAGTTGTCTGTAAATGCCTTACATACCCAAATAAGGTCTCCTCTTAAGTATCAATATAAGACACTGTACAAGTTCCAATATATTTGTCTGTCAGAATAACTTCAATTTTCACATCCATGGATGTCCCTGGAATATTCCTGCTGTACTCTTTCCATTTCAGTTTACTCATGCTTGTTTTTTGTAAAATTTCCATATCGTTATTCCATACTCGAGTTTAAGTCTAATCTAACCATCAAGCAATAACTCCATCATTTCTGATTTCATAGACTTTATAAGTCTTGTAACCAGTTGGTTGATATATGACTAGAAAAACTAAAAGCAGGATCTACCCATATACCAAGATCCTTAAATAAATATACTCTGGGATTCATGAAACTCGGCGCAAGGACGGTTTTAGCCTTGTGCCGAACGTTCGCATTACAGATGGTGCAGCAGCGCCATATAAATATTTATGAGCGCACACTGCCGCACCCTCAGCATGCACAGGAAATGTGTGTGAGTGCAGGGGGCATGTTCAAGTGCTCTATGGAGGTGGAAATATGCCCCCACAGTTGCACAACCTACTATGCTTACTATTAGAGCTTGCCTCTAATAGTAAGCAATTAATTCAGTGTCCATGGATACTGAAATGTATGTCAAGTATACAACAGTGCCCAAGAACACTGAAATAAAATCAAAGTAATAAACACACAAGCACGTAGCGGAATGTTGAACCCCGTCCCTAGAACTTTCACAATTAGATTCCCTGTGTCCCTATTTTACAATTGTATTGCTTCAATATCAAAAGTGTAAGTGAAGTACAGCGTGTTTGTGCATCGCTGCCCCCTGCTGAGTGTAGCTTACACATCAAAATCATTCAAATTGAGAAAACATGGAGAATCAATGTTCGCATCAATAGTGTAGAGGTTAGAGCATCTGCCTAACAAACAAGCTTTTGCGGTTCAAGTCCACCTATAGCACATATCATTTTCCATGTGGAATGAATGTCGTTTTGCTGTAAAACCTACATAATAACATGTAAATGTAAAATGGAGAACTGCATGAAATGTTTAACAAAATTTTCATTCAATCAAAGTGGTACTGTCATAATGAATAAGGCACTAGTAAGCAGGTGTAAGCACAAATAAGCAGTAGTAAACATATATAAGTACCAGTAAGCGAGTATGAGTGTGCTTGTGCAGGTGTAAGCAGTGCCCAGCATAGGAAATATATATAAGTATGTACAGATATATAATATATATATATATATATATATATATATATATATATATATATATATATATATATATATATGTATATGTATATATATATGAAGAACGAATGTCGTAACAATAAAGCATACAAAAAGAATGAGAAGGGAATCAACAGCAACCCCAGTATTATATAGCACTGTCAGTGTATGTCATATCAAGCTGGGCAGGAGTGAGCAAAGCACTGCTACTCACACCACAGGCAGGATATTACTAGTGGGAGTAACATTGTTGATCTGCTAAGTCTACTTTACAAACAATCAGAGGGTAGTCCCGGGTGGGACTAACCAAAAATTGATAGGATGATTGGACCTCCAACCATTACACAAGCAAGGGCAGGTATGTTCAAGGACTAAATGCTGGGAAGGCCTGATAATACACAGGTTGAGACAACATATGTGTAGGGCCCCTAACGCTCGGGAGAGGGCAATGTGTGGAGATGTGTCATGGCTGCAATAGCAACTGGACAATGGATGGTATGCGTGTATGTCAAACTCAGGTGGGGTGGAGGAACTATGGGTATGAAATTATGGATCCAGGCGTGTCAGGGTTGGATGGGCTGTTTCTAACTGGGACTGCCTCGTGGAGGTCAGCGAGTTCGTTATAAGTATATATGCATGCACACATGCATACATGTATATATAGAAGTACATTCCCTGTAACACATTTATTCCTTTTGCAGACATAAATAACATGAAAATGCTCTTACAACCCTCGACAGTAGATAGAATAATAGGTTGTGCATCAGAGGGAAGGGACGAACCTGCTAAAATGCAGAAGTGTGTACAATGTCCGAAGTCAGTGCTGTGCTCAAAAATTCAAATGTGGGGACTTTCTCACACATGGAATCATTCCTGTGATCTGCCTGCTATGGCAACGACAATCACTAAACCGGTCTATTTGTAAAATAATTACGCCAAACTTGTACATAATTAGCTCTCATGTTCAACGTGTGCCTTACCACATAGTCATACTTATTAATTTATTGTAGTATCATGTTATTGGGAGTAAGGATGTAATGAAGTATAGAGTCTAATCTTGAAATAAAGACGTGTGCCCCATGTGGGACAATCCAAAAATTGTGAATAGTGTCCTATTGGTCGCTCATGTCACCAATGTTTGTGGACTAAAAGTATGGGATTTCTGAGGATACGTGGAGTGAGTCAACCCATGGGATAGGTCTACAGGAGTAGGGAGTGGTCAATGTGTAGTGGTGTGGATGCACCACATATCCAACTGGAGAATGGATGACTGCTGAGTTAGTGAAGTGTTGAGGTAGGTGTTTGGGGAACTAGGAGTCATGGGTATGTAGGTATATATGCAAATGAAGCAGCACAGCAATAGTGTATTGGTTAGAGCATCTGCCTAACGAACAGACATTCCCATTCCGAATCCCACTGCAGCACATACCATTTTCCATCGGTAATCTGTATATGAACATACTTCGATATCTGTCCACTGTATAACCTACATAATAACAATTAAAAGTGAACTGGAGCAAAGTGTCAATGTCATAATGAATAAGGCACTAATAAGCAGGTTTAAGCATATATAAACACCAGTAAGCGTGTGTAAGTGCATTTGTGCAGGGTATGCATTGCTTTACAGACACACTTATACATATATATATATATATATATATATATGTATGTATATATATATATATATATATATATATATATATATATATAAATATATATATATATATATATATATATATATATATATAGTTGCAGACATATACATATATATATATATATATATATATATATATATATATATATATGTGTGTGTGTGTGTGTGTGTGTGTGTGTGTGTGTGTGTGTAGATATACACAGATATACAGCTATGATAGGAAACAGCACATAAGAATGACATATGTTCACAGGCCATGCCAATGGAAGTGAGGGGCCCAAGCAAGAAACATGAAACACATAGAAGGACTTTCCATCCCCCCAGCCGGACACAGGACACATACACACAAACCCGCAAACAATGTAAATAGTCCACTGCTCTCCAGACCGCAGGCAGGATACAACCGGGGGGGGGTACACAGTGCACCCATGAAATCTAATCTTGGAACACAGACATGAGCGAACCTTGCGGGACGCCCCAAAAATTGACGTTACCAAAAGAACGTGATACGCCGGCCATTATTACTGGGGTGTGTACATGCCTGGAATACAAGGGTGGGAAAGCCTGATGACCCATGGGTCGAGACAATGTATGACATGGGTCCCGTGAAGTGGAGAGTGGGCAGCATGTAGTGGTGTGTTCAGACCCAACCAGAACTCAGAGTAAGGATGGGTGCTGTAGAGGAGGTGCAGGTGGGGGAACTATGGGTAGCTAGATATGGGTCTAGGTGTGCAGGTGTTGGCTGATGTGGGTCTATATGGACAGCCCCAGGGATGTAAGCAAAAGTGTTCATTGGGCAGAGGAGACGCCCACCAAGCAGCCACACTCGCTACGAGTCCCACTGCAGCAAAGTGTAATCTACATAGCAAGGAACAGAATAACCAGATGTAGATGTATATATGTAGAGGTATGTGTGTGTATATCTACCCATAGCAACATAGAAATATACCTCTCCCTCTCCGTAGTACAAATGTATACATACAGAGACAGAATACATATACATACCCACATATAGATATATACATATGCAGACACCCATAGACCCATATGTCATTACATATATATGGACAGCAATATATAAATATATACATGTATGCATACATATACAGATATATCTGTATATAGTAATATATATATATATATATATATCTGTAAATATACACATGTATATAGCTAGGATATGATACAGCAGTTATGTATTACATATGTTCACAGGCCGTGCATATGGGGGTGAGGGGTCCAGTCAACAAACTTGTTACACGTAACATTAATCCCCCCCCCCAATTAGAGCAGTGAGACATACAGACACACAATAAAAGTAAACACACCACTGCTTCCCAGACCACAGGCAGGACACTACCAGTGGGAGAGACCTGCTAGTTCTAATCTTCAAACAAAGACATCAATGTCCCTTGTTGGACACCCCAAAAATTACTGATCATTTGAGTCAGTTCCTGTCATGAGTCATCAAACCAGGCTGTAAATGTACATGGACCAGTAGGTTGTGCAAATGTCCAAACACGCCACAAAAATGTCCAAGTTCCACAAAATGAAAATAATGACCGATCCAGGCAGTAATAGAGCATGTATCAGAATTTTCTATTTATTAAACGAACACATTAAGCGCTTCTGGCTTACCACTGTAGCCTTCATCAGAATACATCTACTATGTGAACATTTTGTTTTTAAAAACACCATTAGCCAATCATTGCATTTTCCTAATTAGACCCTATTATTACATTGCTTAAAATTTAAACATACAGTGTTCCTTTTCAAAATTTAAAAAAGACAACAAACTGCAGCACACTATCCTATATAAAATATAATCATTCATTAAAAATCTGCTTTCATGAGATTAAAGATATTTCTCAAAAAACTTACTGAAAACATATTAGAAAATGTTATAAAAATATTTTAAAATTTATTCGTCCTTTCCTGTAACATTGGGGCTATAGATGTAGTTTTGTTTAACCCAGGAAAGAACATTGCTGCTGTTTTGAACTGCCATTGGGTTTCTTTCTTTTTTAACAAGTTTTTCCAGTCCCCTACCCTTGGGTCCATCTTTACTTGTTCAAGTATACCAAATAAAAACTTGTTAAAATGTGTGCAAGTTTGGGAGTGTTTAAATAATGTCATTTCCATGTTCATACATTCTATCTTTAAAGGCTTGTTCTGTTTTTCCTATATAGAATGCAGAACATGTGTCACAGACCGCTAAATATACTACTCCTTTACTCTGACAATTCCCTTTAATGAACTGTACCTTGCTCCTAAACTTATTATTTAAAATAATTGAACTTTCTTTATTAATACTGGAACATTGTTTACAATTTCCACAGGGTCTGGTTCCTGTATTAAAATCCTTTCCAGGCTTTATTTTCTTTTCCAACAATCCTTTGATATTCATTCCTGTTTTGTTTACAAACTTGTGACCACCCCCTATCTTGTGAAATACCTCTTTATTTGTTTTACAAATACTCCAATTTTTATACAAAGACTTCCTGATTTCATTAGAAAGGTATTTATGTTCCAAAACACAGGCTTTGTTATATTTACTTCTTTCTAAACAATTTACATTGTTCTTTTTCTGTAAGCCCACCCCAAGTAGAGCTGGATAAACTGTACCCCAATTGTTATATACTTCCATTAATACTTCTGTTAATAATTCCTTGGGGTGTCCCCTTTCCTCAAACATTTTTTGTATTTTATTAAACTCTTCCAATACATCCTCATGATGCGATGTCATCCTTGTTACTCTCACTGTTTGCCCTTTTACTATACTTCTCTTCTGTGTATTTGAGGGATTACTGTCAAAGTGTAAATATGTATTACAAAAAGTATCTTTTCTATATACCCAAGACCTAAATCCTTCTTTATCTTGTATAATTTGTATATCTAGATAGTTAATGCTTTGTTTGTTATAACTATAATTAAATTCCAAGAATCCTGTTGTTCCATCCAAATATGCCACAAAATCTTTAATTTCTTCTACAGTACCTTTCCATATTACAAAAATATCATCCAAAAATCTGGAATATAATTTTATCTTGTTCCAGAAAGGACTATTAAATACAAAGGCAGACTCCCAACCTAATAGGACTATATTTGCATAGGCGGGGGCACATGCTGCCCCCATTACTACACCACAAACCTGTTGATAATATTCCCCCCTCAAAAAAAATGAAATTATTTTCCAATATTAGGCTCATGATTTCACACACCAAAGTAACCTTACTGTGACCAATTTTAGAATATTGTAACAAAGCCTCCTCAAAAAATTGTAAACCCTCGTTTTTAGGTATCACTGTGAATAAATCCTTGATGTCTATAGTCAAAAATATCAAATCTTCCCACAACTCTTTTTTTCAAAAGTCCTAAGAATTCCCAAGAATACTTCACTAAATGTTCCCTTTCGTGTACCACATGTTGTACCCAAGAGTCTACTAAAATGGCTAAAGGATACGTCTTGGCGCCTCCTGTCGCCACTATCGGCCTAAAAGCTGGCTTGTCAATGTTCTTATGTATCTTTGGAATTCCAAAAAATATAGGAATTTTTGGATCTCAAGTATTCAAAAAATTATATAAACTCAATTCTATTCTTCCATTTAACAGATATTCCTCTAAGTATGCATTGATCCGGGCATAAGAAATATTTATTTGGCTTTTTGAAACCGTGACATATGTATCTTCATTAAATAATAAGTTCTGCATCTTATCAGAATAGTCAGTAGATTTATGTTATTTTTTTATCACGCTTTTGACGTATCTCATATATCTCCTCAAGAACTACCTTTTCAAAACGATCTATTAAAAGATGTAATGGGGGATTGTATGTACTACTTATACGAGGTGTAACCAAACCAGTAGCATTCACATTATTCTGATTTTCCCCTGAGAACATTACATCAAAATTGAGTTTTCTTGTGTACATCTTCAATTCAGTGATGTTATCTACCAAGTTAGCCTTTGTTTTGTGTAGAAATTTAATACCATTAGAAAAAAGAGAAAAATAGGTCTTTGTAATAAATTGTAATAACTTTATCTGTATAATTATAGATGTAAAAACCATCCCATGTGTGTACTATTCCACTTCTACTATCTAGCTGTAATAAACCATCTTCTTCTATGTATTCCTCTTCTGTGGGGTAGGATAATATCTCTTGTTGTGTTCCCCCATATTCATGTTCCTCTGCGCTAACCTCTCTGAGCAACGTAATACTGGAAAATCCTGATCCTGTATACCTTTGTTACCGGTTTCACCCTCCTGTGAATAATACTTCTCATCTCTCAGAACTTCACTGTAGCTATCTATAACACCATCCTATAACCTATTAGGTTCAAAATATAAAATATTTCTTGTAGGGTAAACTTTTTTGTTTTTATATTGTTTACTGTCTCTTTCTAACTTTCTTTTTTTCTTAAAAAATAAATTATTTATTCTTTTATCCACCTTATCAAATATTCTTAAATACAAGTCTTTATACTGTGTAAATAACAAGTCTTATTTTATATCTCTATCCAATGTATCCACTTCTTTTACAACATCCCCTTTCTGCTGTTCATAATAGAAAATAGTTTTGTCACAATATTAATACCTATTAATAATCATTATTTTCAGTAGGTTCTGCAAGCCTGATAACCCATGGGTCGATACAATGTATGCCATGGGTCCTGACACACAGAGAGTGGGCAGTGTGTAGTGGTGTGGTTATTCTCCACCTGCACCCACAGTAAGGATGAGTGCTGTAGAGGAGGGGCAGGTGGGGGAACTATGGGTATGCAATTATGGGCCTAGGCGTGCAGGTGTTGGCCGACGCTGTTGTATTTGGACCGCCCCAGGGATGTAAGTAATATTCCAAAATGGACAGAGCTTATGCCCATACCTCTAAACCCCTAAGAGTTAATCCACTGGACAGGACATAAACCGTTGGGGGAAAAAATAGGGACTTTACCTCTCAACTGTCAGTGATTTTCAGGGACGTCCCTGATTTTGAGTCACATTTTAACTCTGTCCCTCTTAATCCCTCCTAAAACTAGTGACTTTTGGAGGAAAGGTGGTGAATTACACTTAATGAATAATGACAATAATTAAGTGTTATAAACTCCTTTTACTTCAGAAAATGTGGATTAATTCACATGCTATGATTCTGTCAATGTTTCAAGTTAATAGCACTAATATTTTAAAAGTGTCCCTGATTGTCCCTGAGTGTTTCTTGACTTGTCCCTGATTCAGTTGAAATTTGTCCCTACTTGTTTGAGAGGTCTGATAGGGAAGGAAAGCACATATTCCACTTACAACCTTAGAAAGCTGATAGAATAATATGTATGAATTAGCATGACTCGGCTGAAAGATGTGGGGTCCTAAACCCAATTAATTGTCTGTATTTAATGGTGTCAGTTCCCAGGTATTTTCCAGACAGGAGCAGATTGTAAGAGGAACACACCAATAGTATAAAGCAAACTCTGGCCTGGCCATGGATTCCATGCAGTTGACCGGCATGCTTATGCCTAATGGGCAGCCATTCCCGATATGGGTCCCACCGCAGCACAGTCCAGTTTAAATGGCTAAGTATGGTATGACCATATGTGTCGTTGTGTAACCCCTACACAACACCTATAAACACATGGTCACAACACCACACTGTAGGCATGTAAGCCAATGTAATAGGCATCAGAAGGTATTACCGTAGTCCTCACCCCCACCCAGGGGTGTGAGTGTCTGATGCAAACACCAAATGCAGTGCATTTGCAAGTGCAGGAGCAAGTAGGTGTAAGCCTGTTTGGGTGCCGGTATGCAAGTATCACACTGGTGAACCGATGTAGAGGCTAACTGAGTGTAAGAAACTGTATCTGGAGGTTAGCATTGCTTATCTCCGTGAAAACCCGTGCACACCCGCTCACAACTGCTTTAAAGTGCCTTAATCACTCTGTACCCAACAGCTTGTGTTCTGGCCAGCAACAAAATAACCAGCCTCTGCAAGGCTAGAACACAGGATCCTGTACATCACAGTCATAGTAGTAAACCACTATACCATGATAGCAATACATATAAAGGGGGTATCAGCAAACAAATCTTCACAACAGGGAAACAAATCAAATATGTGAACTGAATCTATGTACAGTGTAATGTGCTATAACCTACCACAGACCATAAATATGTGAATTGGAGTACTGCAGTAAACATAGAGTTGAGTTGTCACTATAATAAGGTTCTGAAGTTCCCAGGACCCCATACAGTGTATGTACACATGAATGACAGATACAAGACACATATATAGCCTGTAATGAGTAAGACATCATTGAAAAAAGTCAAATATAATGCTAGATAACCAATAAGCAATGCTAACCGCAGCACAGCCCAACTAAGTAATTGTAAGCAATGTGTAGGGAAGCCAATACAATATGATCACAGGTACACCTCTTTAAGCAGTGCCAACTTGAAATAAGCAGGTGTGCCCAAAGCTTAGCCTTTACGAAACCGGCCAATTACGGAAAAGTGTGGGAATCTGGCCCTACTTAAACCGAAGAGGCAGGCATATGGATCATAACTGGTTGTAGCATCCCCCTTCAGGCAGAGTGGCTGGAGTGAGAGAAGGCACTCACTTTAGAGCGCATCGCTGGGACATCCAGGAGTCCAAATTCATGGTATGGCTCCTGGTAAAGCACCATGACAGGAGACTACTGCAGGGCCAGTACCAGGGCTCGCAGTACAAAACGGAGGCCTGGGACAGTCTTGCCCGTGACCTCACTAGTGCCACAGGTATCCCCCGGACTGCTGAGCAGGTCAGGCACCACCATGCAGACCTGAAGCGGCAAAGGGGGGATGTCCTGGAACAGTGGATCCAGGAAGCAAGGCAGATGCAGAATGCCCCAGAACTGAGTAAATACTCCTTCCACTACGTAGTTAATAATTGCCTAGCTTGTGTATACTATGGATAGGTATGGCTAAATATCACTGTACTTCTCTGACAGCTGCAGATGAGCATGCTGTGAATCAACAAGCCTATGATGCTAGGCTGCAAAGGATGAGTCGTGGCAGGTTAGTAAATAGGCTGCATGTACTGTCATAACAAATAAATTAAATGTAAGAGCCTCAGAAAGTATTGTACCAGTATACAGAATTGTGTAATATTCTGCAAATAAAGGTGTAATTCCTGCTTTGCTTCTGTTTACTCTGCAGTCATATGTTGTTGTACTGTTGCAGTTATTAAATAGTACTGTTGTAGTAAGCAGTGTTACCCACACTTTGGTATGCAGATAAAATGTGTATGAAGTGCTGTATAACAATGCTGGAAGTGCAAACAGGTCAGTCATATTAGACAAAATGCATTGCAAAGAGACACAACAATTGCCTGATAGCATAGTGTACAGTGATCTTAACTGTAATGCTTTTGTCACACACAGCAGGGCTTTGGATTTCAGGAGCGCTAGTAAGTTGCATGCATAATCATTGCACACAACTGTACACAGTTTGTTAGAATGTTCAGAGAGAAAGCTGTATGCTTATTTACACTTAACAACTGTACAGATTTTGCTAGAATGCTCAAATAGAGAGTGGTATACATATTCATACCTCTCAACTGTTCCAATCTGCCCAGTATGTCCTGATAAATGGCCCACAACTTCTACCTTTTGCCCTGTACCCCTGACAAATTAGTGTGATGATCCAAGAAATGTAGGCAGCTGTTAATGACATATAACTGATAGTCAGACTTGTACATAGTCAGAGAATGTACATGCAAACATACCTGTCATCCCAGCATCTCACCCAACCTGTATGAGAGCAGTCGCAAAACATGTTGTATTAACACCTGCATCTTGTCAAGTCTGTACATAAGACACAGGTTTCGTACATACTACTCTACAAACATACCATTGTACAATATAACACCATTGGGTAGTGTAATAATACATGTAAGAGACAGACCACTGCAGTGACTATGAATGTTGTGAAAACTAAAAGGATTTATTAGTTGTTAATTGAACTCTCTCTCTCACCCCTACCATATGTGCAAAAATAACCGATTTACACAACTCATTTGGTATGTCTACACTCCTAACCTTTATTGGGACATATGTCCTATTGTTTTATAAATATTCACATCTGTTTCTATGCATGTGCCATGTTAAAATACTCCCATATTGGTGGTCTGTTGCCATCAATGAAACCTGCATGTTGTTTTAATGGCCACTGTTTACCCATATATGCATGTGTTCCGCCTGCTCTGCAACTATTTACATCTGGTGACCTGGGTAATGGGAATACCTATGCATGCTGTTATAACTAATCATGAATGCTGTTGACTATTACTAACCCATATCTGCCTTAAACATGCAACAACATAGCTCGTATGGGAAGGCCGGTCCCAGCGGAACCACCTGTCCCACCTCAGCTGGCTATGGCACCGGACACCAGCAAATCTTGGGCCCAACCTGGGACCTCCTCGTCCATTGGCCCTGCACCACCTTTGGATGGAACTGCCACAGGGGATGGGGCTTGCCCCCCCCTGGGAGCGAGAGCGGATAGAAACCTGCCACCCATGGTATAGTCTGGGCCGTGGTGCATAGGGAGCTCAACAGGGTGATTTGAGACTGCCTACGCCAGCTTGAGGGCCGAGTGGTGCAACTAGAGAGTGAGCCTGCCCCTCCTACACAGCCCCCAGCACAGCCACCTTCTGGGCTGTGAAGGTGCAGTGGTGACTGCCCATGGGTGGGGACCTCAGTCCCACTGTATCCATGTGTGGACTCATGGGCTTGCAACTTCCAAACATCCCTCCCCGTCCAAGGTGCCCCCCCCATGTGTGTCATATACTGCCCCTGTACACATCTTGTTTGTCTTGTCTGTCATCCTACCCAACCTATCCTCCCTGCTCATACCTACTCTCCTTCCCCAACATCCCACTCTCACCTAAAAATAAAAGAAAAAAGGGCAATCTGTTTACGCATAAAAGCATGCCCCATACATAGCTGTCCTTTTTGCACACGTGTCCACTGGTCACATGTAAATGTTTCTAATTGGCATCACAACATACTATTGTTGTCCTCACCCCTCTCTCAGGGTTGTGAGTTTCCAAATGTACAGCCAAATGTATTGCATATGCACAACCATTGCTTTAGAAGAAATGGACAGCTATGGACCTTCCCTACACCCTTCCTGCACATCCCTATCTACCTTGCCTACTGTCTTTCCCTCTTTGTGCCCCTTTCTCACCACTTTCCTATCACCCCTTTTTTCTTTTCTTTTAAAGAAATTAGCGCAGCAGTAAGCAGGACTAAGCACATTTAAGCAGCAGTGAGGGTTTCAGCCTGTTTGTGTTGAGGTAAGCATTGCTTACACAGGTTAAGCAATCAAGAACGTAACTGAGTGAGGAACTGTAACGAAAAGTAACCACTGCTTACCATAGTGCAAACCCATGCACACCCACTCACAACTGCTTAAAAGTGCCTTAATCACTCTGTATCCAACGGCCCTTGTTTTACCCAGCAACAAAATAAAGGGCCTCTGCAAGGCTTGAAACCAGGACCCAGCACACCACAGCCAATGTGATTTACCACTAAGCCATGGCAGATATACAGACAATGGATGTTATTACAAACATATCATCCAGCACAGTCATTCAACAGTATAGGAAATGTATTCCATCATGTAGATGTATGTGTGTGTATGTCCAGATATAGATACATACATATATATTAGATATATCAAGAACATCCCATGTGACAACAAAGCATTAAAAAAAGAATGAAAAGGGAAACACCAGCAACTCCTGTATTATGTAGTGGTGATGTCCTATGTAATATCAAGACTTACTCAGACAGACGTGTCATTAATACATGCAAACATTTGTACATTGACCTGATACATTACTCTGTGCATTTTATTTACATTAACAAAACAGTTCCTGTCCAATCATTATGTGAGAACAGTACTCTTGCAAGGTGCTGTGTGTGACATCATCATCATGAAAAAGGTAAATGGGGTAACCATAACCATAGAGGGACCGGTAGTGTCATGTGTACAATGGGGTCATCTGCATCACGTGTACCTGGAACTTTTAGGAGTCATGTGCATACCAGGATCGTGTGTCTGGGAGAGAGAGGTGACAACAGTAGTATGTTGTGATGCAAATTAAAAAGGTTACATGCTTCCAGTGGATACATGTGTAAAATGGACAGCAATGTATGGGGAAAATGTTGTTCTGGGAATAGATTGGCCTTTTGTTTCCATTTTCATAAGGTGAGAGTGGGATGTTGGGCAAGGAGAGTACATATGCTTGTGGAGATAGGTTGGGTAGGATGACAGACAAGACAGCATACAGGGGCGGTATATGACACATGTGGGGGGATACACCTTGGATGGGGAGGGGTGTTCGGCAGTCACAAGCCCATAAGCCCCCAGATGGAAAGAGTGGGATGGAGGTCCCCAACAATGGGTAGCCACCACTGCACCTTCACAGCCGCAAAGCTGGCTATGCTGGGGGCTGTCTAGGAGGGGCAGGCTCACCCTCTAAATGTGACACTCTGCCCTCGAGCTGGTGTATCTGAACTTAAAACACCTTATTGACCCCTACACACCATGTCCAGGACTGTACGACAGCTGACAAGTTTCTGTCTGGACCTGCTCCCAGGGGGGACAAGCCCCATCCTCAGTGGCAGTTCTGCAAGAAGGTGTTGCAGAGCCAACAGAGATGGAGGTCCAAGGCTGGACCCCAGACGTGCTGTTGCTCAGTGTCATGGTCAGCTGAAATGGGACAGGAGGTTCTGCCAGGGTCTCCAACCTCATACAGCCTATGGTGTTGCAGTTTTAACACAGATATGGCTTAGCAATAGTCAAAAGCATTCAGGATTACTTATAACAGCATGCATAGATATGACCATCAACCCAGCACAACAGATGTCATACATTTGCAGAGGGAGCACAACACATGCATATATACTGCATGACATCTTTACAAAGCATAGAAGACTTGTGACTGCAGCTATGAACAGTGGCCCATTATCGACATGTCACTGCGAGAACCCCAGACAGTGACTGTCATACCACTGTTTCATGTGACATATGTCCAATCAGGGATGCGATGGCAGTAACTCTCATCACTATCACCATGTACCGACTGCAATCCTCACACTATGCTTCTGCAGTTCACAGATGTGTGTTCAGTGAGTAACACAAAAAAACAAATGGTTCCACACACTGACCAGTCCACAGATGGCCCTACAGATGGGGGTTTCCTCAGAAACTGAGCACTGTCTTGTCAGTTTTAAAACATGCACACTAGCCATTACCACACACAACCTGTTAAATTTGCAGTAGTCTCAATGAAGCATAGCTACACTTACATGCTATAGTCATGTCTGGCGCATCACGCTCCTGTCTTTAGGCTATTTTCCACTGTGTATGTTGTTTGAGGAATATCCAGATATCATCTGTGATGCTGTTTACCAAACACCAGATCCAGGTTCCACTCACAGCAACTGTGATTGGCAAACACCAAAATGATGTTCCTAGATATTGTACTGTGCTTCCATGCAGTTGGCTATGGGAATGTCACCACAGCTGTTCCACATGCAATCAGCTACAGGAGGACTGCAATAGGTGCAGAGGCCATCACCTGATCATGACCATCAAGTACAAAACACATGCTGCTGCTGAGCATGTGCACAACTCCATATCCACCAGAGAGTGTGTGGGAGGGACGGACAGAGGCAAAGTACATCAGAGAAGGGCTTGGAGACTAAAACCTAAGCATCATCTGTTATACACCAACCAGTACAGGAGTTCAAACCCCTGACTGACTAGCCATTACTATTGCAAGTGCATGCAGTTACTCCATGTGCCACATAGCTGACATGGTGTGCTGTAAGAAGATATATGTGTGCTGGTGAGCGACATCTGCAACAGAGATATAGTAGACATACATTAGGTGTAGCACACATGGCTGTCCACATGAACAGATGTCATTGTCAACACAACCACGCTTTAAGGGACTCAGACACATTGCCACACTTTGCCAGGCTCACACATACACTTCCTAACTACATAGCTTGCCACACTGCAGTAATGCACAGGTATTACATACACCACAGGGGATATCCTGAGGTTCTATGGGCTAGGGCATGTGAATGTGTCTGACATCAGTTAGTATGCCAATGGGAGTTATACTGGGCATGACTGTGGTTGGGAACATCATACTCTACATGCAGACACAAGGTGCCAGTACTGACATGCATGTGTGCATTGCTTCATGGGTGTGTAGTGGTTGGTTATGCAAGATGGCTGTACAAGGCTGGGTGAGCAGTAATTCTTGGCATCACACCACCTGACAATGATGTGCAGTGTGGTTCATGGGTGTAGTGTCTGCAATGTCCCACACAGATGGGTATTGTATGAACTGTCCTGTCATCTTGGTTACCATTGTGTGTGGCTATTGCTATGCAATGCATGCCATGTCTGTGTTTGATAGTCCTTGACATGGACATTGCCTGGGATGTGCACATCCCACAATAATGTACAGTGACATGTACAAGTGTACCTGGTTTGCCTGGCACATGTTGTGCTTACAGACTGTTATCATCAGATGTGCCAATACTGGCATGGTGTGGCAGGACCTGCTAATAGACAGCAAGTTGACCATGCACCTGCATTGATAGCATGATACAGGTGTTCCCTGGTGTCAGTGGCATCTGTCCATACTATATGTCAACAATGTGCAGGGTACTAGCAACATAGCGGGATATTCTAAGCAATTGTGTTTGTGTATGACACATGGGTTCAGACCACATTCCGGGTAATGGTAGGGTTGCATACTTTGTTCACCAGGCCTTTTGCCAGATGTAGGGGTATGGCTTGCCAACCCAGTCCCTTGGCTGATTGACATCTGTACTCCTCATGAGGTGGACATTGTGACATATAATATAGCCACCATATAGGAAAACTACAAAACCCATTCCCCAACATGTCCAGTGGTTAGACACTCACAGCTATCTCCACACAGGCTCTGACTGTCAAACACACACCTGCCACGTCTTGGAATAGAACTCCTATGTAAGTAGTTTATCACACTACAGCATTACACAGTTACAGCACGTGCTACAGAGATTACTGGGTTACAGCGGTCCCAGAGGTGTATTTCTAGGTTGGTGACATCAGCAGGATTGCCAAAGGTGAGTATGTGAATTGTAAAGAGTGTGCATACTCTAAAAAGCATTGTTTCTTATTCAGGCAGACAGACACACACAGTTGGCATGTCTGGGATTAAAACACCTACCAAACTAGTTTATCAGACTACAGCATTACGCAGTTACAGCATGTGCTACGGAGATTACTGGGACACAGCAATCCCAGAGGTGTATTCCTAGGTGGGTGACATCAGCAGGATTGCCAAAGAAGGGCATTTCAAGTGTACTGCGAGTTGTATGTCTTTTACCTGTGTGTACCCGCTGCTTACTGTTGCAAAAACACATTTACACCCACTGTCTTATTCAGTCCTAATTGACATTATCAACAAGTCTTGCAGGTCTTGAACTCTGAACCATGCACACCAAGGTCATTGGCTTACCACTAAGCCATCTGGGCTGTATACACGTTTCATGGATTTTATAATACACATCTTACTACAGGTATTCCACAGTACTGAAAACAAATGGGACAGTCACTTTGTGTACATATGTACAGTACCCTTGAATGTACTGTACTCTGTGAAACAACACAGACAAGTCTACATCTGTACAACTGTCATAACTATATATATGCACTTATGGGATGTGTACACACACACACATATATATATATATATATATGCATATACACAGACACAGCTATAGTCATATATATATATATATATATATATATATATATATATATATATATATATATATATATATAGGTTTACTATCATAAATTTGAAAATCAGAAAAAAATGTGTCTGCATTTTCGAATTTATACATCGGAAATGAACATTTCTGAATTAACCTAATGTCGGAAACAGCTGTGTATTGTCGAAAATGTCGCTCGTGACATTTACGGCAATACACAGCACTCCCACCCATCCCGTAACTACCTACCTACCTAGCCTAAACTCACAGTTATGCAGGGGGGCAAGCCCCCTGCAACCCCCACACCCTCCCTACCTTAATATTCCAACTCCGAGATCGCACTACAGTGAGGAAAGGGATGTATTTCCTAACCGTGCTGTACCGCGATCCCTCACATGAGCTGAACGCGTTAGAATTGTGAATGCACAGTCCATTCCCAATGGTAACGTTCGCTCACATCAGCTGCCAAAATGTGAAGTATTTGAACATCTGTTGTTCGAATACTTCATAGCCGTGCAAGTGCACGTCGGCATTGTGATAGTAAACCATATATATATATATATATATATATATATATATATATATATATATATACATACACACACACACACACACACACACACACACATGTCTGAACACCGTATGTGACACAGAAGGGTTCCAAAGGAACTGACGTATACACAAAACAGAGGCATCTCTTGTTTTATAGCATTTAAATCTTAATCAGTTCACCAGAGAAGGGATGGTTGTTGTGTATGTGGTGTTTGGGTTGGGGAATGATGGCTAAGGTAATCTACCCTGGGGTTTGTGGAGTTTGGGTGGGGGAATGATGGGTATGGACTTACACCCCGGCGCCCACTTCTGTGTCACTGCTCGACAGCACAGGAAAATAACATACCCAACTGTAGTCGTTCTTAACTGTCTATTCTTTTCTATTCCTAACTATGTAATAATTTGTAGATTCCACTCACCACAGATGACTACCATGGTGTACAGCATGTTAAGAGATATTAGACATGTGTATGCCTGGCTACAGGGTAGTCACACACACAAACACACACACTTGCCAGTATTGTGCATACATGTCTTGCCTATGTAAAGGTAACTAGTACAGTGGTATGCATTTGAGGTATGTGCCACAGAACCCATACAATTACACTTACTCTGATTCTGCTTCTGAGCTGGGTGACATCACAGGACTGATTACTTGCAGTGGGGAGGGGGGAAAAGAGAGATTTAGCAGTTGACAAGGATAAAGGGCAGTGCAAAAGGTGGTATCTCTTTGTAATGCAGCAAAACCCACTGTCATGACAGGATGCCGACACAAATACACCCACACACACAACCATTTGCTGACACACACACTCAGGCACTTGCTGATACACGCACACACACAGTTACCAGTTGTGGGTTCAGAACTCCTGCCTCCTTACATGTCACTATTACAGTACTATGCAGTTACAAGACACACCACAGAGATTACACGTTTCAAGGCAGTCAGAAGGCCCTTCTAAGATTGAGGACAACAACAGGAATACTGACAGTCAAGATGTACATAGCTGTACCTGTGTGTTTAAAGTAGGAGTCCATTACAACCTGTATGCACAAACAAGACACATCATCTGCAGGTAAGACATAGGTAGGCCTGAGAGGTATAGTTGTAGCACAACAAGCCCTGAAATGGAGTATGCCCATCTGTGGAATGGACAGCTACTATCACTATACACGGTTACAGTGGTCATGTTCCTACATATAGAATCACAGGACTTGTTTGGATGCATTGACCCCAATTACACAAGGTGACAGTGGGCATGCTCATACACTTAGTAGCACAGGGCCATTTGGGATGCACTATGACTACAACTACACAAGGTTATACTGGGCATGCTCATAAACTTAGAAACAAAGGGCTTGTTTGGATGCACTGACTCAAATTACACAAGGTGGCAGTGGGTACACTCATACACATAGTAGCACAGGGCTTTTTGGGATGCACCCCGATTCAAACCACAGAAGACCACAGTGTGCATGCTCATACACTTACAAGTACAGAACACGTTGTAATGGACTCCTATTGTAAACACACAGGTTTACAGCTATGTACATCTTAACTGTCAGTATATATGCACATCATACAGGTTTACTACCAGATACCTGTATGTGGCCTGTAACTTATATATCTGTGTCTATGCTGTGTGATACACATGCATACTTGTACATGAAGTACGGACATATATATGTGAAGTATACACAATCATGCATGTGTGGAAGTGACAGACAATAGGTTAACTGGGACACACAGGTGGATGCTACCTACAGCATGTGTCACACACCTTGCTGCCCTGAAAGGCATTCATTGATAGCAGGTTGTGGACAGTGGCATTATACTTGGAACAGTGGCATGTGCAAGCATAATATGTGAGCCCCATTGTGTAATGATACCGAGGTGCAGGTGTCAAGATGACCTCTCGCGGCTGTGATAGTAGTTGTCATTATTAACAGGACCGCTACACTAAGTATATCTGACATTGGTCATATACACAACATCTGCAGCTGTCTGTCACTTTACATGTGGCATTTGATACCAAGCACATTACTGCCACTTGCAGTTATATCATGGTATGAGTGGCAACTGCATGACCAAAACAATGAGCCAATGTCCTGCTGTAATTATGAGGTTGTCCAGTGTCTGTCATTCCGGGCTGTCATGACTGAATGACAAGCCTTCGACACAGAGCACATGCATCCATGTTTCAAGTGAGTGTGGATAATACCTAGGTCACATTTACCCATATAGTCGCATTCCAAGGCAAAAGTCCTACACACAGAAGTAACACCCTGACACCTACAAGACAATTGCATTGAATGCTTATGCTAACCAATGCTAGATGTGTGGCTTCCATAATCCATTTGGTCAATGTAGAACCTACAATGAGGAATACTGACATCTGTGCAGTGAGGAACACCTGGCTGAAGGCTCTGTAGTGCACAATTGCACTACCACCATATAACTCAGATCCAGACATGCGGGCCATAACACTGGTATGGACCATTACTGGTCATGGTGTCCACATATTCATAAAGGCTACTCACATGTAAAGACCACTACACCGACATAACTCATCACATATGAGTCAGGTACAGATGACAGTGGCAAATGCTGCATTCTAGGTTGTATCCTCTTATACATCCACCACCTTGTCCTCAGACTACCAACACACATCCATACATGTGGTATGACATAGTTTGGTAGACCACCAGATAATCTTCGATTGGTGGACTGTACCTAGGCCTACATCAACTGTGCACAGTACTCATGTACTGACACAGTTGCATAATGTGATATGCAATGCAATAATACCACTGTTTGTAACCAGGTCAGTTGTACACATACCAGGGTCCCTCAGATGTTGTCAGCATTAACACAGCCGACTGTTGCTGTACACCAGTAAACTACACCCTCATGGTTGGATATGACCTACCTGTACCTGACCTGGATATGTACATCCCACACTCATTCAACATAAATGAAAATACCATAGCTGTCTTTGTCCTTTCTACATACAGGTGGCTGCATTCATTACACACATGCACATATCAGATAGCATGCTAACAGTACATAAGGGTTGATATCTATGTTAACAGAGGTAATATTCCCTGTCTACTGGTCACCCATGATGCCTAACATGTCATACAATAACCAATGTGGCATGTTTGTCATTAGACATGTCCACCTAAAGCAATGCCTACAAACATACCCAAATAACAGGATCATAGGACCTACACATGGCCTGTATTGACAGACTCAGGGAAATCCATCTCTGCTCTGCATGTTCCAGAGTAGTTACAGATGGTATGTCCATGACATGTGCAGCCATGTGTGCCCACAGCTCCTACATATACTCCATGTCAACAATTGCAAGCCATGCATGCTGTGTGCTGTCTGGACATTAGCCTTATTACCACAATAGCCAGAACATGCTGAGGTGAGATGTTTACAAGCTACAGACCTCACACATGCTTGAATGAGTGTACTGCCTAGATCTAACAGAACACATTGCTGGCACTCTTCCAGTAAACATGAGGTGTGTGTGACAAATATGATGTGCTCACCTTTGACCATTACAGTGCCCTGGCTTCACCATGGAACTGTCAATTAACAGTTTGTAGGAGCATGATATGGAATATTGCTGTGTGTGTGTCTTGCTGATATGTGCTGTTGGCATATATGTACACTTGGCTACTCAGTGACGGTGGTTATATGTCCTACCAGTGCATGAATACAACACCCATTATGGTGTAATGCTAGGCTAGGTTTTACACATGGCATGGGGAAGGTGTGGAATGTATCCTCTTGACCTGCTAGTCCACTTACTGATGTAGACTGCATATGTGTACATGTACTGATGTGTGTCTAGATTCCATGCGTGTGCAGTGTATGATGTTTGATGGTTACTGTTGTCTTAGCTTATCATGCTGTTGCAATGCAGCCTCAGCATTGCCAACTGTATATGGTGATATGCTCAAAGTACAGTAAGCTGTACATTAGGTATGGACAGATGTTTGGACATGCCTACTAAGTGGTGGGGCTACTTTGCAGATGAATGATTACAGAGGACAGCTCACAGGTATGTTACAACCATTCCTACAATAATCTGTGTAACTGCTAAGCTATGGTTTTGTTAATTGAAGTGGAAGACAGACAATGTCGAATGCAGTAATGGTGACACTGAAGGCAACCCTCCTGACACCTGTAACAGTAACACCACCCCTGTGCATATATTGTACATATATCAGCACAGTTGGCAAAGGAAAGAGTCAGTACACTTTGTAGCACATGCAATAGTGCTGTACCTCTGTAATACCTATCATGAGATAGGCAGGTGTTTGATTCACAGTACTGGCACGTGTGGGTGTGTGTGTCCATATATGTCACGTATGGTGGGGAATACATCCCACATGTTTTTCACTCTCCTGAACACTGTTGTAGACATCAGTACAGAGTGAAGTGTAGAAATAAAGGCATAGGCAGGTGGTTGAACCTCACACATGTCAAGTGTCTGTATGTGTGTGAAATAGGTGCATATCTTTGTGAATGCCACAGTGTGTGTGTGTGTGTGTGTGTGTGTGTGTGTGTGTGTGTGTGTGTGTGTGTGTGTGTGTGTGTGTGTGTGTGTGTGTGTGTGTGTGTGTGTGTGTGTGTGGGTGTGTGTGTATGTATGGCTGTCCGGTCCCTGGAGTGAGGCTGTAGTTTACCATAGTGAAATGTTAATGCCCCCTTCCCCCATCCACTCAATGCAATCTAGTATCCCTGTTGATATCATTAGTCTTAGAAGTGAATTCTAACCGCCTGTTAACATGTACAGCCTGAGGTGTGGCTTGTTATTACATAGCCTACTGATGAACCCCCGTCCCCACATACACTCACTGCACTCTAGTATCCCTGTCAATGTCCTCGATCTTAGGCTGTTCTGACTACCTGTACACGTGTAATCTCTGTGGCATGTCTTGTAATTGTGTAGTACTATAATGATGATTTGCACATAGGCAGGGGTTCTCATCCCAACACTGGCTACTGTGTGTGTGTGTGTGTGTGTGTGTGTGTGTGTGTGTGTGTGTGTGTGTGTGTGTGTGTGTCAGAGTGTGTGTTACTGTGTCTGTGAATCCCTGAGTGTGTGGATGTGTCTGTGTTTGCATCCTGTCATGGGAGCGGGTATTACTGCTTCCCAATGAGAAGCCACTATTTCCACTGGCCTTTATCCTTGTCATCCACTATACCACTCTTTTACCTCCTCCCCGCTCCAGGTAACTATACCTGTGATGTCACCCACTATGGACGTGATGGCTCTGAACACAGTAGCTTACTACACAGCTATCATGCTCTTGGATCATTAGAACAGTAAACATAATTGAAACATGGGAGATTATAACTGTGATGTGGAAGCTACAAAGTGCATGCAGGTATTGTCATACAGAGCTGTGAGTAGTCGACATGTACATATGGGACACCAACTGGAAACACTGACATCCCCTGGCACATCCAATTACACCTGAAAGAGGAAGGCAGAGTATCAAGATCAACATGCTGTTAATGTTGTTACACATGATACATACTGTCAAACATACAAAATGCATTCTAAAACTATAATACATGGTATGTCTGCTGCCTGTCAACACTACTCAACACTATTAATCTACAATTGTCTTCCTAGTATGTTCACCCTGTGTATCAGACCATATGAGCATGTCCCTGCACCGATGGTGTGGATGACAGGGATGTGGCACAGGCATCATCATATGCACAGGGTGATACTGTTTGCCAGAGGCCTAGGCTGTGCCATTGGATGACATCATGTGTGTGGGTTAGGGCCTTTGATATTATTGGGCATGTGTGGTTGTTATGCATGTGTGTGTTGAGGTGCCAACAAAAACAAGTAATCTCAATGGTATCCCCGAAGTCTCAAAACAACCCACTAAAGTGTAGTGGGTCCAAAAACAAAACAGTGTAAGAAACTTCTCTGTGTGGAAGATTTTCATTCCATATATTTCTAGTTAATCACTGTATATTAATCAGATCAGACAATAGTAGTAGAAGTAGCAAACGTAAACTCATCTTAAGACAAAACAAAACAAAACAAAAAGTAATAATAGAAAATATACAATTATACTGCATTACTAAGTATTCGAAAGTAATCCAAGCAAGGCAGGCAGTCTGTTTCCAGTCGAAAATCCTTTATTAAGTACAGAGAATTTTTGACTGGAAACAGACTGCCTGCCTTGATTGGATTACTTTTGAATACTTAGTAATGCTGTACAATTATATATTTTCTATTATTACTTTTTGTTTTGTTTTGTTTTGACTTAAGACGAGTTTACATTCGCTACTTCTACTACTATTGTCTGATCTAATTAATATACAGTGATTAACTAGAAATATATGGACTGAAAATCTTCCACATGGAGAAGTTTCTTACACTGTTTTGTGTGTTGAGGTGACTTACATTTGTTTCTGGTGTGTGTGTGCATGTATGCACATAGATCTGGCATGTGGCTGGCCTACACAGGGGTATTACTGACAGCTGCAGACTGTACAGGGCAGGTTTCATAGTTTCCGGTGTCTGGCCATGGCCATGTGACATGCACCTGCCAGGGGTTGCACGGGCACTACCAGGCAGAGGTGCAGATTGGGTACTGTCTGATGACACATATCCACTGGAACCATGTCCCTGTTGGGACCGTCCAGGACCACGTACATGTGGCCTGCTGTGTCCTGGTGTGGACAGCACAGCACCAGCTGCACTGCTGCTGCTACCACCACTATGGGAGCGAACATGTGCAATAGCATGTTCACGTAGACCTTCAACAGGTGATGTAGCTGACCTATGTCCACATGCCCGACACCTCACTTCTACCAGATGTTCCAGCACAGACATTCCACGCTCGAGGATTGACATGCTATGGCTAATGACTTCCACCATGTCACCCAATCATCTATCCTAAACATCTGAAAGATGATGGTGAGCATTTGCAATTGCCTGGATGTTGTCAGTTAAAGAATGGACAGCAGACCTCTGAAGCCTCAGACCTTCTCTGTTGTGCCGTTCAGCATGTGCCTGTGCCTCCATTACAGCCTGAGACATGTGTCTGGTGACACCAGCTGATGTGCTTTGTCTTGCAGGGGCATGTTGGCCAGTGGTCCTCCTACGAGCAGCACTGGGCACATGCTTGTGTGGGATATCACCAGTCAGTTGGCTGGGATCATGGTGTGCAGGTACACCTTCCATAGTCTCCACACTTCCCTGTTCCATGCTATCACCTGCCAACTGTCCTTCCTCTATGGCCACTGGTGATGGGGTATATGTAGGCAGGAAAACTGTGTATGAGGATGAGGGGGATACAGGTGGAATGGCAACCAATGGCACAGATTCAGCTCCAGACAACCCTGCCTGTGCCTCAATCATACTTTCATCATCACTGCTAGAGCCTGTGGGGACACTTGCATCAGGTGGACCGCAGGAGGGCAACACACCTACATCAACACCTGTGAGGGGCAGACAAGAACTGTACATTACAAGTTATACCACACAGACACGCAGACACATGCTATGGCACCCAACGACATGCAACATGCAGGTGATATGGCAGATGGCATTCAGCTTAGACAATTATAGTGGTAGTTATCATACATCCCTGAGTTTTACACAACAGCATGCATGTGTTATAGCAGACAGCATGCACCTTTCACGATTATAGTGGTAGTTAGCATACATACTTGTGTTGCACCATTTGTGTTAGTAGCTTATGCCCCATAACTGCAACACAATGCATGCACTATGCGCCATTGCACCTCACTGCCATGTTGTATGCAACATACCCCACATGTTAACAGACCATTGCTGACCTTTGTACATCTGCCACTGATGCTTTGTGTTGGCCACTGCCCCTATGTGTAGGACATGAGTAGCAGGGTATGTTGACTGAATACTATGTTTGCCTGAGCCCTAGCTTGCATATCTCCCCCAATGCAGAACATGTCTGTTCAACATTATTCCACCTACCCCTGAGCTGAGTCTGCAGACATTATGCATGTGGCTGTACACACATGTTTGACATGGTTGTCCCTACTTTACAATGGTGCCACAGACCAGCACAGGTTTGCAGTACACCGGCCTGATGTGTGGCGTATGACCTTGCCAATCACATGTAGTATGACGTCTTCTGCTGACGTGTTGAATGACATGCATACATGTGTAACACAATGGTGTCCTTTCAAATATACAGTATGGTAATGGTGTCCCAATGCAGGGATGTGTTATACTAACATGGACCTTTAGCTGATGCAATGTTGTCTGTCCACCCTACAAATATGCAGTGACATACTGCACATTGAGCTTATGTGCATAGCCATTGCAGGGCATCATGTGGCTTCACTATTGCTATACAGTGTGAGTTACTGACACAGTTCATAGCCATGACTGTGTTCACATACAATACATATCTAATGTGGAATGTGACCCACCTCACTGAGTTGTATACACACTAAATGTTAATGTGGAATGTGTGACACAGGTCACAGAAGGGTATACAGATGACACCCCCTGCACATCTGCAACCATATTACTGATGCCTGGCAAATATGCCTACACATGGCTAACTTAGCAGTATTCCATGCCCCACATGCCATCTGTGTATCTCACACACATGAGGAGCAGCATGACAGTGATGTCTGACACCAGCAAGGTGAATGTACTGTATCTTTGGCCTGATGTGGTTGTATGTGTATGTTGTGCAACACATGTATGTATTTGGATACTGTATAGGTGAATGCTTTCATGTCGTGACACACTCAAGATGTTCAAGACATGTTATATGGTGGTTTGATGTCATGCCTACACAAGCTATGCACAGACCTATATGATGTTTAGTGTTTCACATCTGCAATATCACCATTACACAAAGGCCATAGTTGTATTGTGTCGAGCCAATGTACAACAGGGTGTACACACATGTACATCACTTCTACTGTGTGTGTTGCTTCATGTCTCTGGCCATCCTCCATGGCCATGTGTACACATGTTTTGTCCAATGGTTGTGATGGCCATCTGTTTCACATGTCAGTGTTATCCCATATGGCATACACCCATAGATGTCATATGCTCCACTGAGGACAGGGTTATGCAGACAAAGGGTGGCATGTTTGGGATGTGAGATATGTTTTGCAGGATAGTTAAGCAGTGTTGCAGTCAGCCCACTACATGTCATGGACATGTCAGATAGCATATGACATTGTGTGACATTCATAGCAAGGGTATAATCCACAAGGGTGAATCCCGTGGGCTGGTCATACTCCAGCTCCAACATATTTAGAGTGTGTGCACACATATGCTCTCTGTACAGTACTGTTTGTATTCCCAACATGTGCTATGCTGATCTGTAGTACCTGCCCCTACAGTGAGCCACACCTCCACCTTTGTATTCACAGCTGTCCACACATCTGGCAATGACAGTTTGTGAGGTTTAGTGTAGGTGCTTCATATGGTCTTCAATTATTTCACATGGGTAACCACTGTGATGCATTGCAGGTCTGACCAGTGTATATTAACAAGTCCACCATACATTATGTGTACATGTGTTATGGCAGATAGCATGCAATTAATATGATCTGTGCATTATCAATTCTGGTAAATAATAACATACTCACCTGACACAGGCTGCTGTCACTGCAAAATGCCAGAGGTACCTAAACAGGAGTGTCACAGCAGTAAGATCATTATCCACACTTGTGTGATAGCTACAGGCTGCCATGTCCATGTTAGCACATAAGTCAGTACAATACACTATACTATGGAGTATGCACATCTGTGCATACTTAGAGTAGTAGACTATAGTATGTGGCATGTGTGCATACATGCCTTGCATATGATGTTACATTACATATTGTACAGTAACACATGTAACTATGTGAAATATAGTTGTGTTATATGTGCAGTACTGACTTACCAGGCAACTCCAGGCTCGGTGGTTGAGAGACACCCACTTCCACAATACCAGCTAAAGCTTGTGGATGGAGGTCTGCAAGTGTCCCCAGGTTGGCCAGTAGCTCCTTGGTATGTGTGAGTGGGGGCTGGGTGAGTGGCCCCCCACCTGTTGCACCGTGTTCCCTGGTGATTGCATTAGCAAGCTATTTCGTCCATCTTATGAGGTTGGTGCAGTGTCAGCGCACCTGCTGATAGGTGCGACTGTGGCCACCAACATTATTTACCCTCCTGCGGACTTTCTCCCACAGGGCATTCCACTGCTGTGCATCCTGTGGCACATGGCTGAAGAGTATTAAATGGTTGTCGAGGAGGTATGGGATGAGGACCTCATCCTCCAAGTGGGTGTATGCTGGCAGCATGGCACACGGCATACCTGGAAGACATAATGATGGAGACAGGTCACAGTAACTCACAGAGAAGTACAGAAGTACAGCTGAACATGCATGTGCATCACATTTATTAAGATTACAAATAAGTATTTGCAAATCTACATGACACTAACACCACTGACATGTTTAACTCACACACATTTGACACTTACTGGTGATGTGATGTTATCACCATATATGCGTGTGTCAAGTGATGACATTGCTCATACTCCATGTGGATGTTTTCTTGATGTGGGCATGTCTGTTTGCCTGTGCTGGTGTCTTTACCTATCAGCACATGCCTGGATGTGTTCACATTAATGCAATAGACCTTAATGCTGTGTATATGTCACATATATTGTCATGCACAGCCTTAAGGGACGTGACCTGTGACCCTGCAGACTTGCTCACAGAATGTTTTACATGTACGTGTTTTGCCATATACATCTACATGGCACTGTACAGCTGTGTAGAATCCTGCCATGTATTACCTGTTTTGCACATGTGAAACACTTGGGACAATAGCAAGCCTGATGGTATTTGCAGGGTTGGCTATCAGCTATAGCATGTATGGTCATAGTGAACTAGTAGGCTATATGCCCTGGGCCATTTATGAGCCTAGGTTGAAAGGTTACCTAGCTGTAGCCAACAGACAGTTAAGTTTCAGTGGCCAGTTCAAGCAGTGCCACAGAACTGATCCACAGGGTTACTGATATATTTGCCATCCGGTCATCACACCATGTCACAAAGCGGGGTGATGTGCAGCTTCACTGGACAGGGATGCATAGTATGGCAGGAGTATGTAAAGTGTATGGGACAGAGATCTGTCAGGCATGTTGTAATTCTTGTACTAAAAAGGTGGATGTCCATGAAGTATGTGTTTATTTGGAATCAGGATGTGTTAAGTGTAGCATGTCCAACATCTCTGGGTTGGACATGGCTTTATTCAGGGTAGGCTGCATGCTACATAGTGAAGCTAGAGATTGGGAAGGGCAGTGTAGGCCATCTGAACATAGGCAATAACCCTTAAAGGAAATATGTGATCTATTATGGGTCACATGAGTGTTGAGTATGGCTGAACAATGATCTCTATATTCATGGATGGCACCCTGTCATGATTAGGGGTGCCACATACAACTACCTGACTGGTGTGGTGAAATAACTATCAAAAGAAAGACTACTGCCTAGCTGCATCCCATATACACAGTTTCCATTATGTTGACCACTGCCTAGGTGGTAGTTCATGGGTACAGGCTTTTTAACATAGGGATAACAATGCAACACTTAGCTGTCAGATTGTGACCATATGTCACACACCACACATCTGACTCACAAAGGCCCTTCTGTATGTTGACCGCAGCACACATTGTGTCAACTATTGCTCCTAGTTCATAGTCATTTGCAAACATCAATAGGCATATGCCTTCTGTGTTAGTCTGTGTGGTATAGATAACAATGAGGGGGAGTACCTAGAATTAACCCTGTATTACTGTAGCTGGCACTGGTTTGATGTGCGTGTATTAGTCAGACACCTTCTGTAGTGTTGGTTCTGCCAGCAGTCCAGTTGCCAACCACTCCTGTGACATAGGAATTGTCAAAGGAAAAAATAACTTCAACATGATCAACACACGGCAGGTTCAGGTTAAGGCACTTTAATCTTGCAGCAAGGAGACAAAAACATTCTAATACAGAGTTTGTCTAACTAGAATCAGGAAGTGAAACTATTTTTATACATTTCTTACAAGGTATTGCCTACTAAGCTGACGTAATAAATCACAAGTTCTTTCAATATTATTTCACAGCAGCTGTTTGTCCATGATTTTCTGCTGGCATATCAAGTTTACAAAAAAAACTTCCTAAGAAAAACAACGTGGCCTTGATGACCACCGGTCTGATACAACTTCTCACTATGCAATGTTACCATTCAAGGTACTATGGCTAATTCGAGCACAAAGCAAGTACAGATTGCAGTTAATTTCTTCAAGCAGCCTTTGTTTGATGTATCTCTTCTTTTCCGCAGCTGTGCATGTTCTCATAACACGGACAGGGCTGATTGTTCATATTCTATCACATTATAGAAAACAGTATTGTTCTATTCATTCACTATTCATTCATTTTCCTGACCTAGAAGATAATCACCTGCTTCTCAGTACATTTCCAAAAGGCATAAATATGAATTTTGCTGTGCTAGCAAATACTAGGTCAGAGAGCATCTTGCAATTTCAGAAAGCATACTGCAGTTTGAAAAAGCATCTTATAATCTCATACAAAATTGAGCTGTGCATAAAATAGAATGAAATGTGTTAACCCTTTTAATAAGCACTAAACATATACATTAATACATATTTTTCTAACAGGAATATACACATAGTTTACTGAGTGTAGCTGGAACACAGTATGGGTGATGATGTCCTAAGACCTGGCAAGGTCATGGTATGCTGTGTCAATCAGCCTTACTGTCATCTACATCTGTTCTGACTACATCAAATAAGTTGATCAAAGTTCATGGCCTTACAGACCAGACTCAGCAGGGTAGTAGTGCACTATTTCCCATTATCAGTGGTGTCTCCCCCTTTGTAGAGTGTGATAACTGTTACTGTGCACCATTCAGTGTGTACACAGCCTGACATGGAGCTATGATTGAACATGATGTGTATGTGGAGAGCAAATTGTTCTTACATTTGTGTAGGATACACCCTGGGATGTTGACAGGTCCCATGAAAGCTGTATGTATGGCTTTAGAGAGTGCAGTTAGTACCTCCATAGTTGTTATTACAGGGGCTCTGTAGTGTACATGGATATATAAATATCTGTACCTGTTGGGAGGGAGGTGGGAGTGGGTTTAGGTTCTCCAAGACCCCATCTGGATAAACAGGTGCTATTTCTGTAGGTGCAGTACTTCCCATGCCATAATGCTGTGCAGCACGGCAGGTCTTGTCGTTGCCATTATGATTAATGACACAGCTATAGAATGCTCTGTGCTTGGCCTCATAATATGTGAATGATTAGTTTCACAGTACCTTTGTGTGGTTTTATATGGTGTATCTGCATCTTATTGAGGCTGACCAGGGATCACCTCCACATATGTGTGTTCACTCTTGCAACATTCACTACCTTCTGTGGTACATTTTAAGGCAGGGTACCACCAGTTTGCCTTCTTGTTTGTGTTTGGTTGAATCATGGTTCTTTTTCCTTTTTCTTTTTCAATGGCAGAATCTCTGCACGTATGTGACTGCCTAAGGTTCATTTGTATAGGATTCAGCATTTGCTCATGCATTGTCCATCTGCATGGGTGCCATGACAGTCACACCTTTGCTCTTACAAAGCATAATATTGGCTTTGGAGACTGACTATGTGTAGCATACTGTTAACCTTGTTTGTGTGACTATTGTGATCCAGGTCATTGGGGCTGATGAAATCCAACAGTTCATAATGGAATAGTTGAGAGTAGCCATTATTATGGTTTTCTGTCTCAAACCTAATCTTCCCCATTACAACACAATATGACAGTTGGGAATTCTGCAGCATGGTGTGTCATCTGTCCCAAGGTGCAATTTGGATTCCATTTTGGCACAAAGGTAGTTGCTCAGCATAATGCATCTAAAGTTATGCAAGTGCAACTAGTGTGGCGGTGTACATATCCTTCAGGAATATGGACACACCTGCGGCCTGTGTGTTCCAATAAAGGATAATGAACAAGAGGTGAGGTATGTGATATAACATGGTCATGCAGGTGTGCTTTCCGAAACATTGAACCATGTCTCAGTCACTGCAGAGATATGTTCTCCATGTTAGGGATTGACATATGTGGGCCATATTGTGTTTCTGACATGTATCATTGAGATAGCAAGACCTGCAGTTTATTGCTTGGCTGTCCCTGTAACAGCAGTGGACTTTCACTTGAACTGTGCATGATGAAGGCACTATAGGGGAAGCATGAGCCCTAGCCAGTATCCAGATTCCCAGGGGTGACAGGTGCAGGCCCCGTCTGGCAAAGCATCATGGTCTCTAAACCATGTTATCCCAGGCAGAGAGATACTGGATACCCTTTGAATTGCACCACTACATTAGACAATTGTGGAATACAATCCTTTTGTCCCTGTACTATATATTTGAATACACAATAATGTGATCAATAAAAAACTATGGTTTACATAACTACAACAAAAAGAGGCATAACAATCTGTAGTGTCCTGCCTATGCCTTGAAAAGACATGCACTTGTAAACAAACTAAATATGTGTAAATGCAATAACTTGAATTACATATAAACAATGTATTATATATTAAAATATAATATATATAGAAAACATGTAATATATATATAGCGCAAATTGTATACACATACATGAAGATCATCCCCAAGATAGACATGATAATCCATGATGTCCTTCATAAGTGGTCATGGAGTTTACTCTAACATCACATTATGACACTATTAATTTTTTGGATGTCACAGTCTATAGGAATGAGGATCACACTCTCAGCACCAAGACTTTTAGAAAATATCCTCAATACATTGCCTTGCTCCATGCATCTAGTATGCATCCCCGCCACACCATCTCCAACATTCCTAAGTCACAATTCATGCATATCAAAAGAATCAGTTCATCTGAACAGGAGTTTGAACATGCCAGACAAGACTTGTGTAAAAGGTTTTTGGATAGGGGATATAGGGAATCAGATATTGCCAGAGCTAGTGAATGGAGTACTGCTCAGGACAGGGGCACATTGTTGGAGTATAAACAACGTAGGACCACACAAGAAGGTCAAAATCTCAGGTTCGTGACAACCTATGGACGCAACCATAATGACATCAGGGATGTATTAGATACTCATTGGAATATACTCTTGGCCAATGATGAACTTATAAATTATTTAGGCCCTAGATGCCAATTCTCCTATAGACATGGGAAAACCCTGAGTGCTCTCTTTTTGCACTTCAAGCATAAGGAGAGTGGGGGAGCAGTATACCAACAAATGACCATGACTGGGGACAAACTACTGGGAATGTTCCCATGTGGACATTGTGGGTCATGTCAATTTGTGAGCAAATTGAAACAATTTACTAATGCCAACACCAGCAGAGTATATGATCTATGGGTTTTTGGAAATTGTGGTAGCAGTTGGATAGTCTATTTAGCCACATGCAAATGTTCTGCCTTTTATGTGGGCCAAACCTCCCGTTCATTGAGAATTAGGATGTCTGAGCATAGAAGTGATATTCGAAATAAAAGAGAAACTAATGCTCTACACAGACACAGCATCAAACATGCCAATGCTGAATTCAGGTTCATGATTATTGATAAAATCATTGGAGATAGAAGTAACCAACAGGGCTGGCACACAATTCTTAATAATAAAGAAAAATATTGGATCATTAATTTAGGGGCGCTTTTTTCCCCAGGACTCTATGACCACTTATGAAGGACATTATGGATTAGCATGTCTATCTTGGAGATGATCTTCATGTATGTGTATACAAATTGCTCTATATATATTACATGTTTTCCATATATATTATATTTTAATATATAATAGATTGTTTATAGGTAATTCAAGTTATTTCATTTACACATATTTAGTTTACAAATGCATGTCTTTTCAAGGCATAGGCAGGACACTACAGATTGTTATGCCTCTTTTTGTTGTAGTTATGTAAACCATATTTTTTATTGATCACATTATTGTGTATTCATATATATATATATATATATATATATATATATATATATATATATATATATATATATATATACATATATATATATATATATATATATATATATATATATACATATATATATATATATATATATATATATATATATATATATATATATATATTTGTATGTATGTATGTTGGTTTTTGTATGTTATCACATGTATAAGTAACTTTTTCATATGTATTTTTATTTACATATGTATAGACATCATTACTAAAATATGACATCAGTTTATTGCTTTATTTGTAAGGCTCTATGTACTATTTTTCAGCTTTGTATTTTTTAGGTTGAACCATGTCTGTTATTGGTTGGGGGTGGGTATAAATAGCCTAATCATTATTATGTTTTTGATGCTGTTTCACTGAGGAAGGTTGGGTAGCCGAAACCGGTCTGAATAAAGTATTTCATTTATTTATTTTATTTTGTCTACAAGTGCCTTATGTACTCTTTATGCTAGCCTTTGGTGTTTTGAAATGTTCATGGTTTGGCCCTGCATTCCCTACTTGCAGAGCATTTGGTAGTCTTATTCTGACTATAAACTCAAATTTCACCCGTCCAGTTTCTGTATGATACTTGCCATGTCTTATTTGTAAGCCATGTAGCTATCCATCTTATCAAGGCCTAGTTGCTCTAATTTATTAATAAGTAATTTGTGCATGACTCTATCAAATGGTGAAGTTAAATCTATATAAATTACATCACAGCACAAGTTTTCATTCATAACTGATGTGATATTATTCTAGAACATCATGTCATCCATTATAGCATTCTCCATTACTTTTCCATAACATGAAAGTAAACGTACTGGTCTGTATGATTCTACATTTGTCCTACTTCTTTTTCCCCTTAAAGACAGGTTTAACAAGTGCTTGTCTCCAATTCTGTGGAATCTCATCATATGTATGTGACATAGTAAATAACAAATATAACGATACTGTAAATTTATGCCAAAGTGTTTTCAGTTCATTATTACTAATACCAACTTCTCCTTGTATTTCGTTTAGATCCAGTTTGCCTAACTCCTTTTCAATATAATCTTATTTGATTCAGTATCTGAGGTTACCTGGATGTCACTAGGACAATTTACCAGACCCTTTGCATTCTTTAACCTGTCCAAACTATTTTAGTGCTATGTAAATATTGTTATCTTATAAGAAGGGTAGCATTCACAACATAACACTATGCATTCAGGTAATGTGATTATAGATTAAAATCAAGAGTGCTTATCTTGACAACAAGTTAATATGAAATAACTGAAATGTTCTCAATGTTATTCTGACAGCTGAAATCTGCAGTTTCAATCTTAATAATAATTAATTTGGCTTCAGTACAATTTATTTTGCCAGACTTAAACTTGAATTGTAAATGTGTCTGTTCCTGTGACCAAGGTTTAGCTGAAGGGGTTTTCAGACCAATCACCATAGGTAGTTATCAAATAAATAACATTCTTATAATTTACTGCATTTCAGAACATGTTGCCATTTAGAGAAGAATCTTATACCATCAACATTTTCAATTTCTGACTGCTCAAGTGAGACCATTGGTAGCATAGTGAAATAATATTCCAAACAGCTTAACTCAAGTCATAACTTAAGAACTTACGTCTTTCTCATTTCTGTTTGTTTGCCTTCACTAGAATTAATTTACAGGGCATACTTGGGACTAAATGTAATTAAATATGAGTTACACCATGCATTTAAAAGAAGGGCTGTTTTAGTAGTGTTAAACATTCATGTACAGTGATAAAGCAAATTGTGCTGCAAACAATAATATTTTGAGCAGCTTTTATTCATGGTTTATACAGGACATTTCTGCTGCTGTCACATAAGAATCTTTGCACTGAGTACCATGTAAAATGAATATGCATCACAAACATAGGGTTATGGCATGCATGCATGTGTGTGTGTGTGTGTGTGTGTGTGTGTGTGTGTGTGTGTGTGTGTGTGTGTGTATGTCTCTCTCTCTCTCTCTCTCTCACACACACTCTCTCTCTCTTTAGATATAGATATAGATGCACCCATACATACACACACACACACACACACACACACACACACACACACACACACACACACACATATATATATATATATATATATATATATATATATATATATATATATATATATATATCATGCTATTTTTGCAGCCTATATGCTAAGTTTAAAAAACTGAAGTTTTATGTATCTATGATTAAGATCCTATACATCATGTAAAATATATTTGTTGTGTTACTCACAGGTTCATAGGTAGGTACTAGGCTATCTGCCCGAAGGCATTTATAAGTCTAGTGAGAATGTGTTAGCTTTTGCCACTACCTTAGATAAGTTCTCTGTGCCTCTGTCCAGCAGAGTCAATGAAATGATCCCCGAGGTAAACTTTCTGTTCCCATCCACTCGTCAAGGTTTTTTTGAAGAGTGTTAGCGAGGAGCTCTGCCTAATGTAGACTGGAATCTTGTTCCAAAGCATGGGAAGTCTCTGGGACAGGAATCTATCCCTCCAGCATGTCCTATTTATTGTTGTGGTGAGGATTAGATCCCTAGAGCATGTGGCTTGAGGGGACAAGGTTTTCTTTAAGTGGAGCATGTCCATCTATTCTGGGTTGGACATGGCCTTGTATGTCAGGCAGAGATCACCTCTGAGTAGGTGGTATACAACCGAGTACAGCTGGAGTTTCTTCAGTCGAGCTGCATAGGGCATCAGTTTGAGGCCAGTGATCTTCTTGGTGAGGTACTTCTGTGGTCTTTCCAGCTGCTGCAGGTGTCTTGTAAGGTACATCCCAAATGCGGCGTGGTACTCTATGATGGATCTGATGAGTGATGACTAGAGGGGCACAATGACCTCTTTTGATCTGGATGCAAACCCTTTTGTGATTAGGTGGGCCAAGTAGAAGGATTTTCTAACCACTTTGGCAATGTGATTATCAAAGGTGAGATTACTATCTACTTGGGTCCCCGATCCCTTATTACGTCTTCCGTATTTAGGGGACTACCACCTATGTGGTAGTTTGTAGGTACTTCATTTTTTTCCAAAGGGGATGATTATGTACTTTTTGGCATTTAGCTTGAGGCCATGATTTTGACACCAGGTATCCATCTCAGTGAGACCCTTTTAGAGGATGTCCGTGTCAGCTGGAGAGTCAATTATAGCCCCTAGTCTGCAGTCATCTGTAAACTTGGTCATCCATAGTCCTCCTGTGCTTGTCTGTACCTCTGAAAAGTATATGCCAAACAGGAGGGATCCCAGGACTGAGCCTTGGGGAACGGCACTTGTAACCAGTTTAGAGTTGGACCTAGCTCCCACACCTCTCACCATGTGGGTTCTGTCCATTAGCCCAGTTGGCAACCCATGTTGTGATGTAGGGGTTTATGTTCAGGCTGGTGAGCTTATCTTTAATACCAGAATGGGAAGTGGTGTCTAAGGCCTTTGCAAGGTCTAGGTAGGCTGTGTGTACCACCTTTCCCTCGTCTATAGCATTGGTAACTGTCTCAAAGAAGTCCACCAGGTTTAGGAGGCATTATCTGCCCTTAACAAAGCCGAACTGGGTAGGGTCCAGTGTTTGGAGGTTCCCAATGTCTCTGTTAATGAGTTCCATGATGATGGGCTCCATAGCCTTGGAGACCAAGCTAGTCAGGCTTATAGGGCGATAGTTCCAGGGGTCTGTTGTGGCTCCACCTTTGTGGAGCAGAATAACCATTGCTGTGCACCACTCTATGGGTACATAGCCTGTGGAGAGGCTGAGTTTGAACAGTGTGTTTAGGTGAGGGGTTAGTTTGTCTTTGAGCTCATGTAGGATGCAGCCTGGGACATGATGCTGTGTTTTTGGCTTTGGAGAGGGCTGTTTTAACCTGAGTGTCTGTGATTTCAGGGACTCTACATTCTTCTGGTATGGTTATGGCCCCTTTTGGAGGTGAGAGGGGGGTGAAGTTTGCACTGAACCTGCCTGCCAGAATGTTGGCAATATTGGTCGGTTCAGTTTATTTTGTGCCATTCTGCACTAACTCTGAGCAGATCTGAGCATTGCCACTTAGATTCTTGATATAGCTAAAGAATACCCTGTGGTTAATTTACACTTATTTTAAGTGGCAAAACATTCTAATAAGAAACATAACAGGCATTATTCTACAAATTCTTAGAACAAAGTTAATTTTCATTTCAGCCACCACTGCATAATATGTACCCATAAGGGAGAAAAATAAATATTTCTCACATTTTAGTTTTCTATTGGTCATAGTACTATATGGTAATGTCAACATTCCTCTTTACCAGTGCTTCCTTATTTGAATAACCACCATCATTGCTTCCCAACAAAAACATTGTCTACAGTGTTTTTCATTTATGTGTCATTCTCTAAGGATAATTGCATATTTACATAATTAATTTTGTAAACCTTAGTGTATCATGTACAGTGCAATTTATGTTATATACATTTATTATACAATATGTCATTTAATTCTTATTGTGTCCTGTTTGGTAAAATGTAATACACATTCTTTTACTTGACGTGTGGTCTTCATTTTTACTACATTGCTATCTAACAAGTATTGCATATTATCATTTAAATTCTTGGATACATCATTTAGCATGCAGTTGACATGTTGTTCCTTTCCTTGATGTGCATTTCTTTCCTTAATTGACAGGAACATACACATGTAATATGATATTCTCACTGAGTTTGTACTTCTGGGCTGGGTCTGAAACTGTTCCACTGGTATTAATAGTCTACCCTGGTTAACAAATACTGACACACATTTAGTATAAAATACACAGATACATACATATACTGATAAACAAAATGTATATTATTGCAACAGGTATGCCAAATGTTGCAATATCTGACAATGGTCCACAAAACAAAAATCAAAAATTCAGAAGATTTGTGTGTGTGTGTGTGTCAGTTCAAAAACATCATGGCATCCATGCTGTTGTAATAGACATAGACATGTGCAGAGATCTACCCAAACTGAAAAAAAAAGTCATGGTAAAAGCTATCACAAAAGCTATGAATTGTTTTCTTATAATTGTGTTGTCATCTTATTAATGTGGAATTCAGAAATGCTATACTGCAGGGATTCAGTTGATTTGAAAATAATTTGTTAAAGGGCAGAAAGCAAATTATCTGCTTCAACAGTGTTTATGATGTCTGAAATTCATGCAAAGTAAGGACATGATGCAAAAGAAATCAGCAGACAAAAAATACTATGTTATGTTAAGAAAATTATGAAAGCTAAGAGGAATATAGACTGGGGACAGAGTGAAAATACAAAATCCATGGGAAAGTTTGTATCCTGAAGTTGAAGTAGTTGGACAAGCAGTTGAACCAAGATCATATATAATGTGAGATACAGAAAACTGTTTATATTGAATTGTAGGCATTTTGTATGAAACAAGTGCACTGACATTGATGAGGAAGATGAAGAACCAAATGTGTTAACTTTCCAGAAATTTGCAGAATATCCAGATTTTTGCCAACATTTTTGGTATGTTCCTCATAAAAGTTATGTTTTTCTGCAAAATCACTGAGGTTTATCGTCACTAAATAATGACAGACATTATAGTTGCACTTTCAGAAAGTGCATGCTGTATCAAAACTTGTTATTGTAGCAACTTTCTAAGTTTAAAAGAACTTCTCCTTCTTTCAGCTTTTCCCAGCTAGGGGTTGCCATAGCAGATCACCTGTCTGCTCATGACTGACAGTGGAGTTTTATGGTGTCGAGGTGCCAGCCTGACACCCCACCTTCCACAGAAGGCACACACACACGCACATGCCTAGGGCAGATTTAGAGTGTCCACTCCACCTACAGCATGTCTTTGGGATGTGGGAGGAAACTGGAGCACCTAGAGGAAACCCATGTGACCACAGGGAGGACATGCAGACTCCACACAGAAGGGACCCCAGCTGTGGATCGAACTGGTGAACCTTGCTGTGAGGTGGCAACACTAACCGCTGCACCACCGTGGCTGCCCATCTAAGTTTAAGAGAACAATGTTACAAATTGTGCCTGAATTCTGGGACTTATCCCCTCATTATTTTTGGCTTTGCCAGAATTCTTGTACTAAGAGATCAATAGGTAAGAGATCAACCTCAGTTTTTACATTCATCGCTATTAAATGAAAATAGAAACATTGCAAATGACACTAAGAGAAGAGGAGAGACGTTTGTCAAGTTTTGTCTCCAAGAAACATAGCAGTACAGCAAAAAGCTGTCCCAAAAGGAAGACTAGATATTCATAGAAAATAGTCTTATTAAATAGTCCTGATGAGAAAGCCCACCGAAGTTATTATAAATATATATGAATAGTTTGATAGTTTATCACACTAATAAATTTGGAAGTATTATACTTTTTGAAAATATCTTTTGGATGTACTCAAAATGATATTATATGATGTAAAAGCCTAGTCTATGTAGAGTTAAGGTTAATTTAAAACTCTTAGTGAATGATAATGTATACTGACTTATAGAATACATATGCATGTTAAGTATATGCACAGAATAAATGGGATATGCTATATAGGGTGTAGTGCTGTAAGCTGTACTAATGAATATATTAAGCAGATGCATATCATATAGTATACATTCCTTCTAGAAAACAAACTAAATATAGACCTTACGTAGACTGGAGCATACCTTCAGGATCTCTGCTGTATATTGACCATTCTGACAAAAATTGTTCAGATGTTATTGGGCTTCCAAACTTTGTAGCATATGTAGTGGACCTCAGTATTCAAAAGTCATTGGCTGTGAAAACAGGGAAGTCAGAAGGAAAAACTTAGATTGGAGTTAAGGGGTGAACTGGACAAACAGAAGCATTTAGAAACAAAGTACTAGCTAAAAGGCACAGAGATTAATACAAAAGAACAACAACAGCAACAAAAGGATATGAGAAGCTATTGTGAAAGAAACATAAGTGGAAAGGAGGGGAAACCAGATGTAACAAAATGGTGAGTTAGAAAGGTGCCACAATTAATAAAGGAGAAGAGAAAATAAAAATATTGATAAAAGGATGTTAAAGGAAAGGAGAGTAAGCCATCATTGCAGAAAAAGCTCTGAAATAAGAAGCATTACTGAAGAGGGAATAACCAATGGAAGAGAATAAAGAATGAAAAAAAAAAAGAACGAAAACTTAATTATATATAAAAAAAGCTACCATCAGAGAGCAAGTGGTTTTACATAGTTTCTATTAGCTATTTTTCCTGTAGAGCAGTGAGAAAGATGGCGCTAGAATGATATATAATTTTTAATCAATGCAATTGTATCAAGTGATTAAGAATATAAGAATGGGTATAAATAATAAAAGCTGCAATGGAATGCACTACTTACTACAAAAAATGCCAAACTTTTTCTACTTTGTTACAAATACTATTCAGGTGGATTACTGTTAGCAAATAGAGAAAACCTGCAGTATGTTACACAGAAAATGGTATCTTTTCTTGGTGGTCTACCCATTATTTCTGTCCTTTTAAAACAATTTCAGTCATTAGTAGGATCATATGATCATTAGTTGTACTAGCAAATTTGTCCAGAGGCCATTGTGCACTTTGTCAAAACAGATCTTCGAGCTCTACCACCCATTACAACGAAAGTAATGCCTATAAGGCCTGGTGTACATTTAAGGACATCCATCCAACTGTCCTTGCTATATAGGGAAGCACATTGTTTGATATGTCAGGGAAGTCCATTTCAGCACAGATGGAGACTCTGGGTGATGAACATTTCACTCTATCTAGTTTTATTTAATTCTTTATTATGGTTTAGATCACTTTTTCTCTTGTTGCTGTCACATTTTGACTTGTTGAGGAAACGTTTTGAGAATAACTGGATCCTTAAAGACCCAATAAGCTAAACACACTTTTTTCCTCAGATGCCTGCTTGACACTGAGTTTAGGGATAAGGTTCATGTGTCTCCTGGTAGCCAAGGTTTTTGAGACCAGAGATCTTTTGATAGAAACCTCTGTTTTTTTTCATGTTCTTTAATTTGTCTAAGCTGGTACATGCCAAACAGAGTATTATATTCAGTACTAGGCTTGATTTGGGCAAAATACAGAGGAACAATACTTTCTCTAAGTTTAGAAGAGATGCCCTAGGCAAATTGTTGTGAAATGTAGACAGATTTCTAACTATGGTTACCGAGTGATGATCAAAGGAGAGGGGAATTATCAACCCCTGTGCCCAGATCCCTAATCACTGATTGTTACAGTAAGGGGTTACTTTCAAAGAAGTAGGATGCAGATGTAGCATGTTTCTACCTTCCAAAGGGGATGCTGCTACATTTCTTGGCATATAGTCTGAACATTTTTTTCAGTGTGCCAATAATTGACCTTAGTTTGGTTTCTAGGGTATATGTATCCAAAGGGGATTTATAAAACACCCAACCAACAGTTATCAACAAACTTTATTAACCACAGATCCCTGTTACTAGTTTGGAAGTGATCTAGAAGAGATCCTTCACGAACACCACTGGTCACTTTCTCTCTCTCTGAGGAGGTATCAACATCCAAAACAGTGTGCATTCTGTTCTTAAACCATTTGGCTATCTATCTTACCACATACAAATTTATTGCTAAGGTCATCCACTTAGAACCATTATATCATGTGGTAAGGCATCAAATGCCTTGGCCAGATCAAGGTAGACAGCATGGACAGAGTAACCACTGTCAACTGCCTGAATGATCTTTTAAAATGAATCTGACAAGATTAATCCCCTAGGGCTGCATTTATCAAAGCAGAAGTGCAGTGGGTCTGTCTTAGTCATGTGACGGACACTATAATTCATGAAGCTGGTGATGCATTCCATGGATTTAAAAATAAAACTCATAAGGCTTATGGGTCTATAGTTTGTTGGGTAAGTGGTGAGTCTGCCTTTATAGAGGGGCATTATTACAAAAGAACAACAGGATTCAGGCATGTAACCTGTAGCAAGGCTTAGGTTAAACAGTTTGAGGAGATGATGAAAAGTGCACATTTAATGCTATTTATTGGACAACCCAGTATGTTGCTGTGACCCATGGATGAAGTGTTTCTTCTGTTTGAGAGTACATTAAGAACATGTTCCATACTGAAAGCAGGAGTGGAGGAGTGACTCACAGTATGCAAAGGAACTATAGTTCCAGGAGAGAAGTTTGCTGAAAAACTTCAAATCGGTATGTTTGCTGCAAATTTTGGTTTTGAGTGTAAAGCTCCATTATGGAAAAGCTGGGAGCAGAATTGAGAGCTATATCTTAGTTTTCATAGCTGAAGAAGGACTTGTAATAATCCATTGCTTCAGTTGCTAGTCTTAACTCGTTCTTCTATACTGGCCTTTATAGTAGCTTTGAGTTTGTTAGTGAGGTTTATAATACTATGTTGATGCTGTGGTGTTTAAGGAGTTTCTTCCTTCTGTTATACAGTTTGTTTATATTTTATTTCTGAGTTTACCACCAAAGAACTATAAATTTTATAAAAAGATTTATAAAGTTTAGGAAATCCAAACTGATGAAATCAGTTTGTTAGTTACATTAGACCCAAACCTGAGTATAGAATAACAATATGGAAATCTTATATGAAAACAAGCATGAGTAAATTGGAAAGAGTACACCAGAAATATACCATGGACATTTGTAGATGTGAAAATTTAAGTCATTATGAAAGACTAAAATATATGAACTTATTCATTATCTCATACAGACTTTAAGAGGAGACCCTATTCAGTATATAGGACATTTAGAGACAGTGACCTCTGGAAAAGTTTGGGGTTATCAAAAAGTAGAAGTGAATCATCAGATAATCTATGTAGAATATTATATAGGAATGAGAGGTGTAATAATTGATTTCCTGAGAAAGTGTAGCTAATGCATGGAATAGACCACCAAATCACATTAAATCATGCAGTAGTTTAAATATTTTTAAGAAAACCCAGGACAATTACAATAAGAATAACTGCTTGGGTATAGGGGAAGGCTAGAAGAACATTATAGCTCATACCTTAATAATTGTATTTATGTATGTATATTTTGAGAGGGACCAATGGGTCAACACATTTATCTAAATGAGATTAAAAGTCATTATATAATTTTGCATAATCATGGAAAAACGTGGAATTGGTGTAAGTTAATTTAGTGATTTCCTCATACAGTTGTTTAAGGTTGGCCTTTTTTGATGTCTTTAAAGAGAGTGGTGTTTGTAACTGAGGGAGTGGATATTTTAAGGATAAAGGTAGACTTTACTAATGAAGGACATGCCATGGAAGAGGAACAGACAAGGCCATGATCGTTTACACACCTTGATGGTTTGAGTACAGGCTGATCTATGGTTATTTTATTTATCCATCTCCAAGAATCACTGAGCATACACAAAGTTGGAAGTGCAATTGCTCCAGTTAAGGTAAGGATATTTGATGTCACAAAGCATTAAAGGTATTTTGCTTATAGGGTTATAAGCTATGAATCCCAGGAAATGATTGTGGTAATTTGGATCGATGGAGATTGTTTGATAGTAGTTTATGAGTTAGAAATGACATAACCATAAGATGAGCTGTATTTTAATATGCTCACTGGGGGTGGGAGTGGGGTGTATGGTGTCTTTCTTAAAAGGATATTTTCCTTGATGCACACTGATACATCATAGCCATTACAGGTGGGTCAGAAGGTGAATACAGTACAAAACAGAAACAAAGAAAGGATGCTATCTAAGGATTTAAAAATATAGAACATACATGGATGCATTCCAAATGCAGACATGCCTCAAAGTCATGCAGGCTAATCATAAAAGACTCCAAGCATTGAGTATTACCACCTTGATAAAATGCATTTTTAGATTTGAGTTGTTTATCCAACAGTTTGAAATGTTCATTAGATGAAGTCTGCATAAAAAAGGAACAATGGGGGCAGTAAGAACTTTTGCCAGTATGCAGAAACATTTGAACAAAATATGCAGACCATATTTTACAAAATCACTTTGACTTTTGATCATCTAATCACTGGATGATATATACCAGATCCCTCAGAATGACACCAGTAATTTAGCCAATGTTTGAACATAGATGTCTTTTCCTTGTATCTAGGCATCATTATAATTTAAGGGAGGATTCTACTCAGAACTGGCATCTTACCGTTAGCTGAAGCTAGCATGGTAAGCTCCAAAATATCCTACTGTATGGTCCTGTGAGGCTTACATGACAGGTCATTTATCTCCTATTGGAATACAGTCATGTCATTGTCATATTTGTTGTAGGAAGAGGGTCTTGAGTGCCCTAGTAACTTCCATTATCTTGGCTTTTGAGAGACAGATGAATGTCACTCTGTCCTTGTCCAGCCTGGTGAATGTGGAAGCATTGTGCCTAACATTTGGGTCACTAATAACTTGGACATTTCCAGCTACTGAATTATGCCTACCAATTCCAGGAGTGGTTTGCTGTTGTTAACATATTGATGTGGAGGTATGTGGAGTAGATATAACAAGGGTATTACAAAGTCTAGTTTTAAATGTTACAGGAAGTTTGGATAGAGATTTTATTACAGAATACGACATTTTTGTATTGTTACTATATTGATGGTGATGTTACATTTGCATCGAAGAGGTTGCAACAGTAGAATACTAACTGCAAGTAGTGGACTGTGACAGGGATGCCTTCAGCTTCTTTAAATATTTGCATCTTTCATAGATGGTGTCTACAATGTTAAGTAACAGTTCATTATCAGTGAAAATGTGACAATGTTTACACTGCCTAAGGATACCAAGTGCCAGAAGGAGGAAAATAGAAAGGGTGGGGCTGTTTGTTTCCACTGCACAATGACACATGCTTATGCATGAAAATGACCCACATAGGAGTTTCAGGAACTACATAGGTATTTCTGCAATGAGATTGTTTGAGAAAAATGTAGGTGCTTTTATAATCCAAATGTTTAAGAGGTTAGTAATGCCAAAGTGATGGGAGATACCTAGGCAGTAGTTTTTAAGTGCTGGTAAACCAAGATTGTTTTGCTCAAACTGTGCCATTTTTCTGTACCAATAGTACATATACTGAGCTCAGCACAGTCTATTGTGGCCCAGACAACACTCATGCCTGGTGTTGGCTAAGTAAAAGAAATGTACAAGAAAGAAACTCCTTCACAATAGTAAGCCAAAACATGACTCCTATTGAAATCGGTCCCTGTACTAAACTGCTGGGTGTCCTTATCGATAAACAACTAAAGTTCAACATTCCCCTCCAAAACAACATCAAGAAAACTCACCAGAAGCTTGGAATGCTTTATCGTCATAACCACTTCCTTACTTCTTCATCTAAGCTTACCCTCTATACTACCTACCTCCTTCTCTCCCTCATGTATGGGGCCCCACTCCTCACCAATCTACAAGCCTTCTTTAAGGCTAAGTTGGAATTGTTTTACGATAAAATCTCCATATTTGCTACCAGTTCCAAATCCTCTTCTCACCATTACATCACCCTACACTCCCTAAACTGGCTAGAGCTCCCCAACTATCTTCTTTACATTCAGCTCTCTACTGCTCACAAGCTTATCTTTAAGCCATCTCAATGTCCCTCCCTCTCCTCCATCCTTAGCAGGCATCTCCCTAACCGATCCCTCAGGTCCAATAACTAGAATCTACTTGAAGTGTACAAATCCTTACGTACACCTGGACAACTTCTACTGTCTTTTTCTCTAGCATGCAAATGGAACTCATGTCCTCACCATATCTGAACTACCCATAACCTCCCATCTTTTAAAACTTTGCTCCACTTCTATCTCCCCTCAACTTGGGAATGCTCTTGCTCTCACCTCCTAATCTGCTCCTAACAACCCCCTTCCCCCAACCTCTTCACCCTTAACTCTACCAACTCTATCTATGTTCCTTTTCCTCCTCACTTCTTTCTCATCTTTAATTATTCCCTTTTATGCCTTGCAGATTATATACATTAGCATTCCACCCATAACAGAATACTCCAAGATCTCTGGTTGTTCCTAAACCTATTACTTTGTGTACTATAAGATCCTTTGTTACTACTATCACTTTATCCATTTGACTTTTGTTCTTATTACTAGAGTTGTGTAATCTTGATACTAAGTTCTGAAGATCCCAATTTTATATATTTTGTTGTATTATTTCTGTATTAATTCAAGTTGCTTTTTTTGTTTTAAATGTATGTACATGGAGATTTTTCTGATGATTTTGCACTTTTTTAAAACTATTTTAACTTAATTTTTTCTGTTAATTATTGTTTGGTAAAAGCTTTTTGTGGCATACTGTGCTGGGGATCTCGGACATAGTAGTAATTCTACTGACCATAGATTTATTGCTGCTGTTGTATCTAGCCGAGTACTCTAAGCTTTAATTTATTGCTGATTTTCATTAGATCTCCTTTGTTCTTTGTTTGGCTTACACTGTGCATGGCTCAGATGAGTCTGTCATGCTAGGTGTAGTTGATCAGTGCGTAGCATGTGCAGCTCAAAGTTCCCCCCAGAGACAGCACTATTTATTTATTTATTTGTTTGCAGTTTGTTAACCAGGATAGTCCATTGGGCCAAGATGAGCCCTTTTTCAATGGAGGCCCAGGGAAGAAAAGCAAAATGACTTAATATGTAGTAATATATAAAAAGGTGTGTTTTTTTATTTATTTATTTTTAGTTTTATTTATTTATTTTTTTGAAGTCCAGAAACATTTTTAAGCTTGTTAGGCAGTGCTTAAGACAGCAAAGAAGCTCAGCTGAGTGCAATATAAAGTAAGCGAGAACTAAAGAGAACCAAGTAAAATCAGGTGTTCTACAAAAACCCAAGCCTAAGCTGCTCAAATCCCACAACCTTGAAACCAGGGACTCAAACAACTGGTAACTTACGTGGTTGTTCATTTGTAGCTCAGACTCAAATACAGTGCTTGAGTGAGGTGTCAGCAACCATTGGAAGAGAGTGGAGATGCTGCACCTTGCACGAACACTGTATTTGAGTTTGCGCAATGTTAGTGCAGTGCCTGTGAAATAGGTTTGCATGCTTAAGTTCTATCTAGTTATTGCGGGGGAGGCTTTAGGTTTAAGGAGTGAGAAGGGGGTTTTAGGTTTAAGAAATGAGAGAGGAGTTTTAGGGTTAGGGAGTTATCAGGGACACTAGGTTTAAGGAGCATGAGTAGAGTTTTAGGATTAGGGAATGACTGCGGGCTTGTTATGGTTAGGGTTGGGGACTGGGTGGAAGTTTTCAGAGTTCAAGTTAGGGCTCTGGCAGGTGTATCTAGTTAGGTAGCCTCAGGCGATGGATGAGATAGGTAATTTAGCAGGATTGTAATCTGCAGAGTTAGGAGCCTGCTAATTAGAGCAAGTATACCTTGAGCTGGTAGCACAGAAGCACTTCTAGCAAATCCATAAAAATCAGCTATTAGATGATGTTAATAATGCTGTCCTAATGTTAACAGATGCAACAGTAATTAATACACTGCCATCAGAACAACTAATACTGTCACCAAGATGGCCACCTCAGAAGCGCAGAAAATTCTCTTACCAAACAATTAATAAAGGAGAAAAATAACAGCAAAACAACTTTAAGTTCAGTTATACTGTGCAAATAAATGAACTTTCATGAGTTTTTTTAAGTCCAGGAAATCCTTTTAAGCTATCCTGAGGAGCAGATATTCAAAAAACAACTTGATAAGGGGTCTGGGTTCTGAATGGCTTTTGACCTTTATGCAGGAATTAATAAACAATTGAACATAAGTTGAATGCATGCTGCCTTTGAGTTTTTAACTTTTAATTAGTTGTTAACCTTTCCAAACAAAAAAAAAAAAAACAATTAAGAAAACATACATAACATGGTATTTTCTGATCTGTTCCATTTATCTATTCCACAACTAGAATTCACATCTTTCTCAGCAACATGTTTGAGGTGAGTCCCCACAAATGCATTGCACTGTGAAAAAGATTCTCATCAACTATTTGTCTAAAGCAGTTGAAGTAAAACTGTTCTATTAACGTCAATTTCTCTTGTTCTGCCTGCAACAGAAAAATTAGCATACCAAACTGGAACATTCATTATGAAGACCACAGAGCAAGTTGTGAAAATAGGTAAAGTTCTGTCTGATAACTGATGCATTATCTTAGAGTATGTCGAATGGAAATTTTGCATGATGCATATATAATATCATGCACGACCACAAAGTTCCATAACATATAACTTTTCCTGAGAACATAAATTCCTTATTATGGCTACAGATGTTTCACAACTGCCTTCAAAAGATTGCTTTTAAGATCTTGAAACTCAGATTTATTAATCAGACTCAATAAAACTCAATAAAACTAAAACTGTAACCATTATATAATTTTGAAATTTCTAAAGTTTTCATAAGCACTTTTGAAGTAACTAAATTATTTCCTTCCTTTCTGTATGGCATTTTTCTTATCCTATTTTTTCACTTATAGGTTGAGATATGCCCAATGCCATTAATGTTTCTTAGTTAGAGCTGCCATGTTTCTATTTTTGTTATTCCAATGAACACATTAGCAGATGTTGGAAAATGAACAAAACTCTGTCTGCTCAACGAGTCAAAAAGTGCACAATATCCACTTTTACCTCAGATTGTAACAGAATATGCAGCTGGGAAAAAGTCAGTAATAAGCCATTACAAGAAAAAAAGGAAGACAATCAGGGAAACTCTAAAAGGTGAAAGGAAAAGTTAATGTATTCTCAGTTACATAGCTTGTCATATCCGATTATCAAAAGTGATATTAAGTAATACTGCAAGTTAATAAGGTAGAGAAAATTTATATCACTTCAGTTCTGCTGGAGAAAGAAAATTATTATTAGGGAAACAGTGTGTGCAATATTTCTTTAATCACCAAGCAGTGAAGTAAGATACATCAAGACACTGCAGAACTTCAGATATAATGAGGCTACAAACTGGTGGGCAAGCTGTTTCAACCCCTGATGTGATGGATTCTCAGTACAGTGTCACAAGTCGAAGCTGCATAATGAGATTATGTAACAGTACTTTCATTTTTTTTTAAATTATAAAATGCAAAGTTTCTGTGCAACTAGATTAAAGTGGCAGTCTGAGTTAGCACTAAAAAATCTGTCAGAATCTTTATTCCTGTTAGTCAGTTCCCAGTTATTTGAGCTGTATTTTATGTGTCTACTACAAGAAGCTGCTTAAGTGATGTTTTCGTTTTATGTAAATATATTGCATCTTAAACCATCTATTTTAAAGTGAATTTGAAAAATAGGAACCACCTATGTCTTGTACTTCAGTACACAGTAGAAGTGAAATGGAATATGGCTTTGAATGACAATGAATACCTTGCTTGTATCATATGAAAATAAGCATATTTTTATTTCAGTAGAAAAAAAAATATTTATATGAAAGAAGGCATGATAAAATACAAATTATGTGAAGCAATTCAAATAGTGATTAAAAAATTTAATTTTTAATGCTCATTTTATCTGAAAAATATCATAGAGGTCAACTTTGTTACCATGTGCAAAAGAAACAGTAAACATTAACAAAAGCAGACAAGGAATTAAAACGTAAAACGTTACCACTGGGAAATGAAAACTTTATGAAAGTTGTGTGATATGGAAAACATTAGAAGCTCACTCCGCAAAAGGGCATGAATGAAGTATGTAATGTAATGTAGTGAGATTATACATAGTGCAGCTTTTCTGTTTAATATTTTGAAAATGCATTCTGTAAATGTGATTTACATTGTGTTAGAAAAATATGTATTAATGTGTATGCTTAATGCCAATTAATAGTCAAGTATTTTAATACGCTTTTCATTCTGTTTTTCATGCACTGTATTATATACAAATTGAGTTTCATATGAGACTGAAAAAGATGCTTTTTGAAAACTGCAGTATGCTTTCTGAAACTTGCAGGTTGCCCTCTGACCTAGTAACTGCTAGCACAGCAATATTCATGTTTATGCCTTTTGGAAATGTACTTGAAAAGCAGGTGCTTATCTGCTAGGTCAGGAAGGAATGAATGAACAATACTATATTCTGTAAATGTAATGATTTTAGACAATCAGCTCTGTTCGAAGGATGGGAACATGTGCAGCTGCAGTAACTTAGAGATAAAGTAGACAAAGGATTATTAGAGAAATGAACTGCTAGCATTGTGCTTGAATTAGCCATAGTACCTTGAATGGTAACATAACATGTATCTAACTGGGAGTAATCAAGGCCATGTTGTTTTCCTCAGGAAGTTTCACATAAAAATTGATAAATCAGTAGAAATTCATGGGAAAGATGGTCAGCAGATGATGATGAAAAAGGTGGTAATCTGTTACGTCAGCTTGGTAGACCATAACCAGTTTGAGAATGTATAAAAATGAAAGTATTTCCTGTTTTTGGTTAGACAAACTCTGTATTAGCACATTTTTGTCTCCTTGCTGCAATATTAAAGTGCCTTAACCTGAACCTACTGTGTTTTGATCATTTTTAAAGTATATTTTTCCTTTGACAGTTTGGTCCTTCGGGCCGGAAAGTACCTCTCGCTCTAGGTCTAGGTCAGAATTGGGCCCGGTGGCATGCATCCGTACGGAGAAGAGGCCAAATCGGCTCTTCTGTTTTGAAAGACCTCTGACTGAATTGTCGTTCGAAAGAGGCCAGCCACTGTTTCTGATCTGGGATTGGAGGACGAGTCAACGATCCGGTGGATCAACTCTCAGAGGATCAGGTAAGGAGGAATTACCTTATTTCTGTTTTAAGATCAGGGACTAATTACAGAACTGTTTTTTGTCAGGTAGATTTGTATGTGCAGATCAGGGACAGAAAAATGGGTTACTGTTTTTTGTCATAGATCAGGGAAACAGAATAGGTAGGCAGTTATTCTAGATAAACTGTGAAAAGGTATAGAACTGTGATACCACGTGATAAAAAGGGTTACGTAACAATTTACAGCTTAGCTAAGGCAACAATGGGAAATCAGTGTACAAAAAGCTCCTGAGACCCGCCCCTAACTGAAGACGCAAAGTATATGCAATTACAGCATGCTGACAATGTTAAGTATTATACAAAATGGGTTGATAAGTATAAATTCGATGGTAATTTAGATAAACTCGCACTTATTAAACTTGTCAGGAAACTAAAAACAGATGCAAAAGGTCAATTAAAAAAGCAACTGCAATTAGGAGTCCCTCAGGCGCATAGGTGGCTTGAGGAAGCAAACCGCAGGGAACAGAAAATAAAGAATTCAAAAACAATGTTTTTAGACAAAGAAGATAATAACTTGGTAATAGCAACAGCCCCTCCTTTGCCCCCTCCGCTTCCTTTACCTGAATATGAAGTGAGTGGACAAGTTGATCCACCTCTGCTATATCCAGCTGTTTCTACAGCATCAAAACCTTTTGTCAGGGATCCTATCGAGACAAGGTCTCGAACACGCGACTTGAGGAGGGAGATTGAACTATGTGAAATAAATAGAAAATCACAGGCTATGAGTGAAGAAGAGATATGTCCACTCATAGAAGTACCAAATCCTCAGGCAGGACAGGCAGGACAGGATCTGACTCTTTTAGTTTATAGACCGTGGACACCGGAAGATATCCGGAAAGCCACAGAGGGAATTCCCCATCCGAAAGTGAATTTTCTAATATTTTTAGAAGACTTACAGGGTATGAGATTAAGTTATCATTTGAATGGAGAAGAAGTAGAAAAAGTAGTTAGACAAATTGTAGGTCCAGATTGGCACATGATCAGTGGCGACTGGAATCCTCGTGATGCAGAACTTAGTCCACTCCCACATACTAATGCAGAACTGGATGGCAGAGTGAAAGGTCTGACAGACCGAATCTCTGAAAAGTGGAAGCCTAGGGCTGATTGGACTTGCATTAATCAGTGCTTTCAACAGGAAGGTGAAACAGTTGATAGATATTATGCCAGACTGTTAGAATGTTTTAGTAACCACTGCGGAATGCAGATACCAGAAAATCAGACACAAGACTCCTCATATGAATAACAGTTAAAGAATGTGTTCTTGAAGGGTATTATAACTCCCATTAGCAGCTTTATTACAAAGCACATGTTAGATCATCATACAAGTAGACTACAGCCATTACTTGAATATGCTAGACATGCAGAGAGACATTTTAATAGTAAAAAGAAAAAGAAAACTCAAGTATTTTCGGCAGAAGATGGGTCAGAAGTATTTGTAGTACAAACTGGGAGAAAGGGTAAGAAAAATGTCCAGGGAAATAAGCAATCTGACAAGCGATCAGAAGATTTTGAAGAAAGAAAGAAAAAAGGTGAATGTTTTAAGTGCGGGAAAAAAGGACATTTAGCAAGGGATTGCAGGCTAAATAAGAAGGTGACTACAGAAAATAAGGAAGATGAGGAATGACTATATGATAGTCAGGAATCACTGGATGAAAGTAAGCAGGAAAAGACAAGTGCAAATGTGATAGCAAGGGTAGAGGATGTGACAGAAGGGGTAGAGGATGTACATGAATTTGCAGACATTGAAGAAAATGAAATTTTGGATTTAGCTTTATTGAGCTTAGAGCTATACTTAGCAGATACAAAACCGGAAGTGACGCTTCTGGTGGAGGGGAGGGAAGTCAAATTTTTGTGTGACTCAGGGGCCTCACGTACCCTGATACACCCTTCCAAATTACCGGAAGATTCAGAATCACCAGATTATATGCTAGTAAAGGCATCTAATGGACAGCTGTATCAGGAGCCACTCTCCCATGACATAGCGTTAACATACCCCGTTTCAGGGATGACCCAGAGAAGTAAAATTGTAGTTTCTGCAAAATGCCCAGTAAACCTTTTGGGTAGAGACTTAATGCAGATATTTGGCATAGCCGTAGTTCCAACCATGCAGGGTATGGAAGCACAGTGACAAATGGATAATTTTGTAGTGCGACCGGAGGTTGAGACATATTATTGGTACAGCCAGGACTTAGTTACGACTGGTCCAGGGGCAATAACCGAAGAACTGATGAATGTAGCCATCAATAAGTCCCCCTCCCTCGACATTGACAAACAGCATTTGTTGCATTGTACTCTATATTACTGTAATAGACCAGGACCTGATAAAGATTATGAGCAGGAATTGTTTCAGAACCACGCAAACAGACTAGTGTTACGAAATTTGTACTGGGACACAGAAGGAAACAGTGTAGTAAGCTGTTCATTACCCCAGGAATTTTTAGCACTTTACAAATCTAATCGATTGCCACATGTTAGCTTAACTAAGAATAGAAATTTGAAATGGGCAGACTTAGGTGAAAAAGTCACAAGGTGGGAAAAGCAGACAGAATTAGAGCTCTCTGAACAAGGAGTACAGAAACAGAAATTGAATTGGATCACACAGACACACCCAGCTGTGCACTCACAGGCTAGTGAGAATAGCTGAGTATTACTCTTATTAGAAGAAGAGGAAAAAGCCTTGCGAAGCATACCAGACATTCTCTGGTCAACAGGGAAATCAGGTGTAGGACTTATACGAACAGCAGGACCAGTTACTATTACGCCAAAGTCAGCATTTAGACCCCAGAAAAGACAGTATCCCTTGAGAAATGATGCAGAGATAGGAATCAAACCTATAATAGCAGCCTTACTTAAGGAAGGAGTCTTAATAGAATCTCCTGATTCACCATGTAATACACCCTTATTTCCTGTCAGGAAAGCAAATGGGGAATGGTGTATGGTCCAAGATTTACAAGCTGTAAATAATGCAGTTATACCTAGGGCACCGACGGTGCCAGACCCACACACCTTAAAGAATGAATTAAAGCCTGAGCAAAAATATTTTTCTGTGGTAGATATTAGTAATGCATTTTTCTCGATACCGATACACCCTGACAGCCAATATTGGTTTGCATTTACATTTCAGGGAAAGCGGTATACATATACAAGATTACCACAGGGATATTGTGAAAGTCCAACAATATTTGCACAAGAAATGGCAAGCAACCTGGTGGGATTTATCCCACCGAGAGGTAGTCAGATTTTATTTATGTAGACGACATTCTGCTGCCAGCACCCACCCAGCAAGAATGCAAAGAGGACACGATAGCTTTATTACAGTTTTTAGCTACTCAGGGTCACAAAGTAAACAAGGACAAGCTGCAACTTTGGAGAAAACAAGTTAAGTACTTGGGGTATGTAATATCCAAGGAAGGTAGAATATTAGACGAAGATGGAAAAACAGCAATATTACAGGCACCTAGATCAACTACCAAGAAGGAAATTATGTCCTTCCTGGGAACTACTAATTTTTGTCGAAGCTGGATACCAAATTATGCTTTGGAATCAGCTCCACTGGCCGATTTAATATTCAAAAAGCCGATGGCAGCACAAGATTTATTACAATGGACACCAGAAGCAGGAGCAGCTTTCTGCAAGCTGAAACAACTGATAGCATCATCCTTAGTTTTAGGATTACCAAACTATCCTAAGCAATTTATTCAAACTGTAGACTGTAAGCAGGGTTATATGACATCAGTATTGACACAGCAACATGGGGACAAGCAACGCCCCATAGCTTACTACTCATCACATTTAGACCCAGTGGCACGGTCCCTGCCCCACTGTGTACAAGCAGTAGTTGCAGCTCCAATGGCAGTGCAGGCTTCGGCCTCAGTAGTGTTATTCCACCCTCTCACATTGAGAGTGCCTCATGCAGTCGCAATTATTTTACTGCAAGAAAAAGTAGCATATCTTTCTCCTGCTAGACATCTTTCCTATATGACTATACTGTTGAGCCAACCTCATATGACAATTGAATGATGCACAACTTTGAATTTGTCAACACTGCTCCCAACCCCTGCAGATGGCAAACCACACTGCTGCCTGCAGGAGATTGAGCAGAAGACATTACCTAGACAATACCTTATGGATGTTCCCTTGGATGATGCCGAGGTGACATACTATGTGGACGGCTCGTGCAGGAGGGGTCCTACAGGACAGATCCTAGTGGGGTATGCAGTCATTTCTGATACTGAAACTTTAGAAGCAAAATCTTTACCACACAATTTATCTGCACAAGCGGCAGAGTCGATTGCCTTGACAAGGGCATGTACCTTAGCAAAAGGTAAGAAAGTGAACATTTATACAGACAGTCTGCTTTTTCTACTGTACATGTTTTTGCGCAACAGTGGAAAAATAGGGGAATGATAACATCTACTGGTAAACCAATTAATCATGCGCAATTATTTTAGATCTATTAGACACTATTCAGTTACCTCAAAAAGTAGCTATTTGCAAATGCGTAGCTCATACCAAGCAACAGGATAGGATTTTAAAAGGTAATGCACGGGCTGATTCAGCTGTGAAGCAAGCAGCTTCAGCCTCAGAAGCTTTTCTTTTGAGTGGGGAATTACAACCCTCTGAAACTTTAGATTTAGACATGTTAAAAACAATACAGACACTTACTACAAATGTAGAAAAACAGAAGTGGATAAAACGAGGAGCAATCCTTGAAAAGGGACTGTACATCTCCAAGGAAAAGAAACCAATTTTGCCATCTAATTTGTTTAGATATGCAGCTTTGTTGAGCCATGGTCAGAGCCATGTCTCAACAGGGGGGATGGTACAGTTAGTGAATCGAGTGTTTACAACCTATGGATTTACAAATTACACAAAAAATTTCTGTGCAGCATGCCATGTTTGTAACAAGCATCACGCACAGGGGGCATTGAAGCCTAAGCAAGGGAGTTTCCTTACACCACCGTATCTGTTTCATACTATTTGTATGGATTTCATAGAATTGAATAAATGTGAGAATAAAAAGTATTGCCTTATCATTATAGATATGTTTTCCAAATGGGTAGAAGCTTTTCCGACTAAAAATCCAGATGCAGCCACTGTTGCAAAGGTCCTTGTTAAAGAAATTATACCCAGATTTGGCATACCGGAAAAGATTTATAGTGATAACAGTACACATTTCGTGAACCAAACAGTACAGCAACTTAGTCGTTATTTTGGGATATCGTTAAAAAAATCACTGCGCTTACCTCCCCCAATCTGCAGGGTTAGTAGAGAGGCATAATGGGGTGTTGAAGAACAAGCTTAGGAAGTTAATGACCGAGACACAGAAGAACTGGGTTCACTGTTTGCCTTTAGCACTGTTGAGCATGAGAACTGTTCCAATGCAAAGGGATTAACTCCTTTTGAAACTTTGAAGAAGAGAAGAGGGGGGGGGGAATGGGGTGGAAAAGGGAAGGAATAATAGGGAGGAAAAGTGGGAAGGAAAGATAAAGAAAGGCAATGGATCAGGAGAAGAAATATAGATAGGAAGGAAAGGGAAGAACTGGGAAAGAAATGCTAAAACTAAAAGAAAAGGGGAAAAATTTTCATATTGCCTACCTGGATTAAATGACATTTGTTCCATTATGCCTATCTTAAAGCTACGTAGCCCCCCCCACTCCTACCTCCCCCCCAACCCTCACTTAACCTTTTCTTTTTCCCCTTCCTTTCCCCCTTCTTCCCCCTTTTTCCTGTACTATGACCTTCTTCTTGGTCTATTTTTAATGTATTTAAGCCCTTATGGCAGGTTGGAGTAGTGTACATTTGGTACATTAATTGTTATACATATTTGTTATATATATGTACATTATATTTTTCTTAACATATATATATTTATATATTTTTGTTATATTCTGTTAAACTATATTAGTTATAAATTGTATATAGTTGACTATTATAGCAAACATGGTAATTATCAACCATACAATTATAAACAGATATTGTGTTTGTATAAGTATATGATTTATAAGTTTTTATATATTATAGTATGGTTTTAAGATATTAGATACGTATTTCTATTTCATACATATATCAATTTGAATAGAAATAATGTAGGATTTATTGACATACTATTACCATGTTAGTGATATGCTAAAAGTCATTACTTGATGCTGGTTTTAAAAATCCACTACTTGAAATTCATTACTTGATGCTGGTTTTCAAAAGTCATTACTTGATGCTGGTTTTTAAATTGCCTATTTTATTTTAAAAAAAATTATTTAAAAAAATTTTTTTAAGATTTTAACATAACAATTAACGTAATATCAGCTGATTAGCAGGAAGTTATTTAAAGGATGTAGTTAATTAATTAATTCACCCTCTGATGAAGTTCGTACACAGTGCGTACGAAAAGCTACCTGAGTGCTTAAGGAATAAAGAGCATATAAATGGTTACCTGAGAATTGGTCTGGCAGTTGTTTTTTGGGGTACCTGGTTCCGGCCATCTGACACACTGCAGTTTTGCCTCAGGGGAAATAGCCGAGATGTGACCAAAAAGACTGTTAAGAAACCTGAGAATCCAGTGGGACAGATCAAAGCGGGCTGGAAAGACCATCGTAACATGGGAACCAAACTTGCGCACATGGACGAGTGATGCTGTCATATCCTGGGCAGGTATATTACCTGCATATGGTGCAGTTAAATCAATATGGGAGCTGTGAAAACTGTCGAAACTTCTTGAAGTAATGAGTAATGCGACTTTTTCTGCTCTTGAACTGATAACTGATGAACTGAATGCCATGAGAACTGTAGTACTCCAAAACCGAATGGCTCTTGACTTCACCCTAGCGGCGAGGGGTGGGACGTGAGCTTTAATCAAAGAAGAATGCTGTGCGTTTATTCCTGACCATCAGCATGAAATTAACGATCATCTCGAGATGATTCAGCAAGTGTCAGCCATGACCAAGCCAGGCCCAAACCCTCTGACAGACTTTTTCCAGAGTGTATTGGGGGGTGGGGTTCAATCTTTATGAACATATTGATTGCCATTGGGGTAGGATAGCTCCTAATAGGAGTTTGTGTTTGTTGTGGAATCCCCTGCATGAAGAAATTAATCAAGGAATTCATAGATATATCAGTATCTGAGACTATGTATCAAAGTACTGAATTTGAAGACCTGCTAGAATGTGGAACACTTTCATAAAAGTTTAAACTGAATGACTTTCTTAACTACAAATCCTGAGTGGAAGAGGTTAGGAAAAGAAGCAAACTGTTTATTCTTTTTTTTGAAAATAGAATTAAAAAGTATTAACAGGAGGGAAATGTTAGAAAAATATGTATTAATGTGTGTATGCTTAATGCCAATTAATAATCAAGTATTTTAATACGCTTTTCATTCTATTTTTCATGCACTGTATTATATACAAATTGAGTTTCATATGAGACTAAAAAACTGTAGTATGCTTTCTGAAACTTGCAAGTTGCCCTCTGACCTAGTAACTGCTAGCACAGCAATATTCATGTTTATGCCTTTTGGAAATGTACTTGAGAAGCAGGTGCTTATCTGCTAGGTCAGGAACGAATGAATGAACAATACTATATTCTGTAAATGTAATGATTTTAGACAATCAGCTCTGTTCGAAGGATGGGAACATGTGCAGCTGCAGTAACTTAGAGATAAAGTAGACAAAGGATTATTAGAGAAATGAACTGCTAGCATTGTGCCTGAATTAGCCATAGTACCTTGAATGGTAACATAACATGTATCTAACTGGGAGTAATCAAGGCCATGTTGTTTTCCTCAGGAAGTTTAACATAAAAATTGATAAATCAGCAGAAATTCATGGGAAAGATGGTCAGCAGATGATGATGAAAAAGGTGGTAATCTGTTACGTCAGCTTGGTAGACCATAACCAGTTTAAGAATGTATAAAAATGAAAGTATTTCCTGTTTCTGGTTAGACAAACTCTGTATTAGCACGTTTTTGTCTCCTTGCTGCAAGATTAAAGTGCCTTAACCTGAACCTACTGTGTTTTGATAATTTTTAAAGTATATTTTTCCTTTGACACATTGTTTAATTGAATTTATCTATTTGATTTTAATTACTTAATTGCATTGAGGTTTGAGGGTATTTAAGGGCTGGGTTGATGTTTTATGTTTGTTCTGAAGAAATCCCTAAGGATAGGGAAGAAAGCGCTCAACGTCTTTTAGTTAATAAACCTGTGTTTGGTACTTGGATTTCCTGGCATTTTTTGTATAAGTTGGTTGATGGAGTTGTTCGGAAGTTAATGAAAAAAGCTTGCCTGTCTCATTGTGTTCTATATGGTGCGATTGCTGTGTGGATCTGCACATAACTGTGAGATTGGCATGCCCATGTTCCCCACATTAGAACCATTGCAATGGATAGACAAGGCTCTGGGTGACTTGTGCTTGTGTACTCATCTTGGATTGTATATTAGAAACATACTGTAATTGCATCAATTGCATAACCTGCATGTCCATTTTTATGCCTGCTTATAATGACACACCATGCTTCATTGCTTTGCTCATCTGTTTCCCTCATAAAATAATCTGTCAGCCTGCAGAGGGGCAGGTTGCATGGTTGCTTCCATTTATTTGCAAGTGCAATAATAAACTGTCACATAGCATAAGTATGCAAAACCTTAAGATTTCTCACTTAATATAGGAACAAGTATCCATCATAACACAGGTTTATACAAAAAGCCACATTTTTTTTCTATATATAGAAGTCTATCTCTTTTTCTGGTCCTGTTTGAACATAAGACTTTGCACAAATGTAGTGTCATGTAAAGAAATTATAGATGCTGATTATGGCTTATTAGCATCAGGGCACAGTGATATGCTACTAAACTGTATTAATTTCTTTGGTGCACCATTCAAACCTGCTTTGGAATGTAGTAGAAAACATAGGCAAGTATTTTGTTGTACCTTATCTGAACCCATTTGCTCTTACATTCCACCATTTTGAGAAGTCTGCCACATGAAAGAAAAATTTTTGCTTCACTCTTATTTTATCGAATATTCTTCTTCCTCCCCACTTTTTCTTAGCCCCTGCCACATACACATACACATATAAACACATACACATATAAACGTGGGATGTATAAAAAAAATAATATAAGCTGACTATAAAGGTTTCCTTCACCTTACTAAACAGCCATGACAAATTGCATTTTAGGGTACATATCCCTGAATTTCTCTTGCAAGAGAGACTAGTTCATTTTATTTTATATAACATTGTAGGATAAAACTGCCTTTTAGTTTACTTTTAGTTCTGCTCACTACAAATACACTCATAGAAAAATCTACTTTCTTTGAAATAAGGTATTTGGAGTTTGCAGAAATAAGTTATATTTTGCTTGTAGGTTCATAGGTGGTTACTAGGGTAGTGGCCCCTAGAGCCTTTACAAGTCTAGCCATGTTAATCTCTAGTATCCCCATTTGTTCTTTTTTTTGGGTAGTCCACAGAATAAATTTATGAAAAGTGGTTCTATTATCAACATTTGCTACCCCTGTCCATGAATTTGCAGTCTCCCATCCAATTATCTATGTTGCATTTGAATAGGGTCAGTGAAAACCTCTGTTTTACATGAATAGGGAGTCTACTCCAGAGAAACATCAGTCTCTGGGAGACATATCTGACTCTCCAGCATGATCTGTTAATGAGTCATTTGACTTGCGGATGTGCAGCATTTCCATTAGTGTAGGGTTGAAGATTGCCCTATAGGCAAGGCACAACTCACCTCTCAGCAGCCCAGAAGTTACAGATTAAAGTGGCAGGGCTTTTCGCCTGTCCACTTAGGTCATGGTTTGGAGTTCTTCTATTTTCTTAGTGAGAAGCCTCTGAGGTATCTCCAGCTGCTAAAGGTGTCTGATGAGGCACATGCAAAAGGGTGCATTATATCCTATTAATGGTCTGATGAAATTCAAGTACAGTGGAGTTATAATAACCCTTGACCTGGATGCTATGCCTTTGATTATGAGGTGCAGTATGTAGAAAGCATTCCTTACCACTGTGGAAACTTGGTGGTCAAAGCTCTGATTACTATCAGCCTGTGTTCCCAAGTCTTGCACCACTGAGTTGGAACTCAGGGGGGTGCTGTCAGTAATGTAATTTGTAGGGAATTCTGTTTTGCCAAAGTGAATAATAATATTTTATTTTGCATTTAGTTTTAGACCATGGCTTTGGCACCAATCATTTGTTTGTGTTAGCCCTTCTTGTAATATGATGGCATCATTGGGGGACTCGGTGATTGCTCCCAGTTTGCAATCATCAGTGAACATGATGAGTCAAAGATCATCTGCTTTGGCCTGGACTTCTGAGAGATAGATGCCAAACAGTAAGGGGCCTAACACAGACTACTGTGGTACTCCACTGATAATGGGTCTACTGGTGGAGGTGGTGTCACCAGTTTTAACATAGTGTGTTCTGTTGGTGAGCCAATTGGCTACCCATCTAGTAACATAAGGGTTAATCCCTATCCGGGAGAATTTCTTGATGATACCATTGTGGGGAATTGTGTAAAAAGTCGTGGTAAGGTTGAGACTGGCTATGTGCACTGTCTTACCTTCATTCATGGCTTTGGTGACATTCTCAAAGATGTCTATCAGGTTTAATATGCATGATGTACCCTTAACGAAGCCAAACTGGGTTGGGTCCAGCATTTGGAGGTTGCGCATGTCCGTGTTGATAAGGTCCATAATAATTTTTCCATGGTCTTGCCGATGAGGCTGGTTAGACTTATGGATCTGTAGCTCCCAGGATCAGTTGATGCCCCTCCCCTTTGTGCCAGGGGGTTACTGTTGCTGTTCTCCATTCTGCAGGAACATAACCAGTTCTCAAGCTATGATTAAAGATAATGCCAGGTGGGTCTGCTAGGTCTTGTTTTAGATTGTTTAGTAAACAACAAGGGATATTATCTGGTCCCACTGAGGCTGTGTTTTTGGCTTTGGTAAGTGCAGAGATGATGTTCTGTAGAGATACTAGGCAGAGGACTGGTGTCATGTATGCTTTAGGATATTGTAGGTGGAGATTGGGGGGTGAAGTTTGTGCTGAATCTATCAGCTAGCAGATTGGCAATATCTTCTGGTGTAGTATGAGTGAACCCATCTGTAACCAGTTTGGCACATAGCTGGGTATCCCCTTTTAGACTTCAGACATAGTTAATGAATGTCTTATGATTATCCTTGGCTAGGGATGCGATTTAAGTTTTATAATTTGCTTTAGAAGACTTTACAAGATTTTTAATTTTCCTGTTTAGGTATAGGAGTGAACTCTGCCTCTGCAGAGTGATATCCCTTTTGCTTTTGGACAACAGTTTCTTCCTTTTGTTATATAATCTGTTTATACTTGAATTCCACCGTGGTGGTTTGTTTTTACAGGAAGACCTGGTTTTGATCTGGTCAGGTACAACAGAGTTTATGAGTTGCTTAAGTGTTTGTACAGGGCATTTGCATACACTTCTGCATATTGATCATTTATGTCTGTAATTGTGGGTGGTATGAAGCTTTTTATACCATCACTTAGTATGCTGTAGTTAGCTTTGGTGAAGTTTTTCATAATTTTTGTTCCTGTGAGAGCATCAGTTCCAATAGTTATTTCAAATGAGATTGATATGTAGTCTGACATAACCAGAGAGGACATCAGACATGGGGAAGAACAGTGACCCCCCATGTTGGTACGTACTATGTCTAGAACATGAGAGCCTGTAGTGGGGGTGCAGACTATCTGTTTCAGAACATTTGTGTTAAAAATGTCCAGAAACATCTGGGAGGGCATGTTTTTGCTCTGGTATGTCCCTCAGTCTATGAAATGATAGTTGAAATCTACTATGACTTAGGTGTAGGCTGTATGGCGAGGGATTCCAGTAAATTGAGGTAGGAAGTGTGCTTATCCTGGCTCATTGTGAGGGATTTATAGTTAACAATTATTTGGTATGGCACTTTCCCAACAGTTAATTGGACATGGAGTAGTTCAAGAGAATCATGCTATTTGACCAGTCTCAAAGTGTATTTAGCTTTAATGGTGATGGATACACCTCCACCTTTGGTTCCTTCACACTCATTTTGAGATCTGAATTTGTGGAAGGCATTGTAGCTTTGCACGGCCAGGGTACTCTCAGCAGCCTTAAACCATGTCTCAGTAATTGCACAGATGTCAGCATCCTCTAAGGTGAGGAGTGCTTCCAGGGAGTGCAGTTTCATGTTTAAACTTCTAGCATTAAGCAGCAAAGCCCCGAGTTTGTCTTGATTAGATTTTGTTACGTTGGAAACTTTGTTGTTTTGATGTTGCCTAAAAAAGGCACTATGTGAGAGGCAAGGGTCTTTGCCAGTATCTGAAAGCCTAGTGGGGAAGGGCGCAGACCATCTCTAGCAAAGCAGCAAGTTGTGTAATACATATCCTCCCAGGCTGACAAATACTGTATCCCCCCCTGGACTGACAGCAGAAGCTGATCCAATTGTTGAAATCAATCATTTTTTTGTTTACATTGCAGCATCATCCTGGGTGAGGGTATGATACTTCTTAGGGCTAGGGATGTACCTGTCTGGGACACATAATCAGAGATTTCCATCATGTCTCTCTTCATGTATTCCAGAGGGGTACATCTCAAGTCATTCACTCCAACATGGACTATGACAGAGTCATAATGGTACTTGTTGTTGAGTGACGAGCTTGTGTGTGATTTGTTGGATCCTGGCACCTGATAGGCAGCTGACAATGACCTTCTCCTTGTCCAGTTCGGTCCTGGAGACATCTGTGTTTCTCACTACGGAGTCATCTAAGACCAAGACATTTGATGTGTTTTGCCCTAAGTGCTTATTTGTTGAGACATGGATGTGTGTTGTGTTGATATGTATAGAGGTTTCTTTATGCTTAGTGGTGAGTGTGGGTGGTATGCATTTGGGAGATCTCTGTTCTTTTGGTAGACTTTTAGTGAATACTTTCTCGTATGTGCGTTTATGTGTCGTGACCTTATTTTATATGAGAGGTGAGGTTTGTGTGAGATGTGAAGCATGTTCTGACAACCTGTTTGATGTCTAGTTGGTTTTTACATGAGAGAATTAACTCCAATTCCGCAGTGTATTTGCATCTCTCACATAGGGTGTTAATTTGCTTTAGGAGTAAATGGTTGTCAGTAAACATGAAGAATTGTTACATTGCCCAAGATGCTCATATCAATTAAGCTGGCAGGAGAAATGATGGAAAACTGCCCGTCTATTGTGATATTTGGGAAGGAAGTTGGCTAGCTGGACTTAGTCACAAACAGCAAAAATGATGAATCAGCAATTCAATTAAATACAGTTAAAAAAGTACAGTGTCAGCTTAAAATATACTTATTTTTCTTTTGTTTTCAGTGGATACCTTGGATTTCAGGATAGATGCACTCTAGACCTTTAGCTAAAGTTGCCAAACATTAAGCAGCTCCTGTAAACTGAGCACAAACCTGTGCAAATGTGAGGCTTATATACAATCAAATTTAAAAAGTTCTAACACAACTACCAATGGGAAAGCTCCAAACTAAGCCTTTTTCCAGCAATCTCCAACGCCAATGGATCCTGAGCTACACACTTCTGTCACAAGAATGCAGGGAGGCTCTTTTTAATGTAAGATGGCTTGTCTAAGAGCACAACGATACCAAACACTCTAAAATCAGCAGGTCTGAAGGTAGCAAACACAATTTGTAGATGAGAAGGAGTAAGGGAGAGTCACTTAAAGGTGAAAGTGTGAGTGCTTTTTAGTATATTGCAGTGGTACCACCATGTGCACAAACTGGCAGCTCTTCAAGCAGATGTGAACAATGGGAGACTATGGACAGTGTTTCATATGGAGCATTTTAAACTGGAAAGGTTTGCTTATATATAAGCACAGGGAACCATATTTGCACATCATGGTGAATGACTTCTATAAAGTTAAATGCTCAGGCCCATCAGATATAAACAGAGTAAGCTATCAACCAATAGTGTCCACCTTGGATGGGTTGAATTTAGCTCTCTGTTTTCACCAGAGTGCAAAAGAACCCTTCCATTGTAAAATAAACTGGCTTTGAAATCAAGTACAGTATCAAATGTTTTACAATAGAAGTAAGAATTCCTGCAAAATCAGGAATCCTTGGAAATAAGTTTACTAACTCTGAAAAATGTTCACAGCACACAAAGCTTTGCAAAACTTAGAAATATTTCGGCAGACTCACTCAGAACAGCTTTTGCAGTATCAAAGAAGGTTAGGAAATATCAGAATATTGTTAAAACAACATAAGACCAATACAATAACAAACAGATGGTGTTTCTTTAACAAGTGCAGGCAGAAAAACAGTGATAACTTCAAATGAATAAATAAATGCAGCACAGATGTGTTAAATATCACTGAAACACTTAGAACATATACTTATATCTGCTCTTTAGGCCAGATGATTTTAGAAGCAATCTTAAGTCTTGTAATCACAGGTGTCACAGCCAGGCACAAGGAAGCTCTGAATAAATGTTGAAGAACCTGTGCAGCCTTTAATTTGGTATCTGTAATTTAGGGGGTGGGGTAACCTCCTCTGAGAGCATTTCTTTTTGCTATAATACTTCCTAGTCTGATTAAATGCAGATTTTCAGTCAGTTTGTTTTAAAGAATTCATATTTGTTAGCTTTTCCAAGATAAACAATGGACTGATTACCATTTAGACCTTAGAGTTGTTGTATAAAAAAGAGGGGAGGAATAAGAATTCTGTATTTGAAGTTTCTGAACATTTCATGGTGCCCTCACTTATTAAGTATTTCTCTGCCAACTTGCCAAAACAATCTATATCATAAAAGGGTGCCTTTCATTTGTTCAATAGTCAGATGGTTAATTTTCACTTTATTTTGCATTACATTGAACTTATTTGGTAGATGTAATTTAACATTGTTGTCATGGAATGGGTTTGATACCTTCAATCATCAAATTAGTATTATACCATGACCCCCCCAAAACGTGCACGCTGATTGGCCAGCGTGCCTGTTGTAAATCGAGATATACTAATGGAAAAAGGTCCGGTTGCCCGGACTTTTTTCCATTAGTATAACTCGGTTTTTTAAAACACTGTCTTGCTATGTTAAAAGGGTTTAACATAGCGAGACAGCTTTAAAATAAGCAACGGAGATCTCCGTTGCTTATTTTAAAGCTGTCTCGCTATTTTAAACCCATTTAACATAGCGAGACAGTGTTTTATAAAGCAACGGAGAAAGCAAGATCTCCATTGCTTTTTTAGTGTCTCGCTATGTTAAATGAGTTTAACATAGCGAGACAGTTAAAATAAGCAGCGGAGATGTCCGTTGCTTATTTTAAAGTGTCTCGCTATGTTAAACTCATTTAACATAGCGAGACATAAAAAAGCAACGGAGATCTTGCTTTCTCCGTTGCTTTCACAACTCTGATGTACTGCACAGGCACGCGTACATCAGAACTGCCGCGGATGCCAGACATCTGCGGAAGGGCAGTAAACAGGCATTATACTATGCCATTATTTAAGAAAAGTAACAGTTTCTTTTCTTAAATAATGTCATGGTATAATAGCAATAACCCACTTCTGGGTGTGGGTAATGCTAAATTTACCCACGGTTGGCTTTGTTTGGTGGCTCGGGCTTCGCCCTTGGGACCAAACCACGCCAACCGTGGGTAAATTTAGCATTACCCACACCCAGGCATGGGTTATTGCTATAATATTCAATGTTTCAGTATAACCCTTCAGAAAAGCATATTTCACATCCAAGTATATTACAATGATATAATACAGTATTCCTCACAAAAGCCTGCTACAGTAATGGTAAGTATGGAAATCTGTGTAGGTTTTGTCACTCGTCTTGTACATACTAAGAAGATGATGAGGCTTGGGTGTTCATTTAAGTAGTTTATTGCATACAAACACATGGATGGCATAAAAACATTAAAGTTAAACAAACTATCAAAGTAACTGACTACTACATACATGCATGATCTCTCTCTAGCTGCACACTCTTGCTTGCCCATGCTCAGTACTTATATGCATGTGCCCATTGACTGGAATGCTTCTTAAAGGTATATCACACACTATGATCTACATCCTTCCTCTTTACTGAGCTTTTTATTATTAACAATGACATTTGAATAGGCATGCAATTATAGACACAAATAAAGAAAACAGCTGTCATGTCCAGGTTGCTGTGTATCTGGAACTAGGTCTTGAGATATGACCTGATCTTGTAATGTAATTGTCAGGACTGAGTTTAACAACAGGGACAGTCACTGGGGAATGTTCTGCTTCAGGAATCTCAGGAATTTTCCCAGGAACAAGGATTGCTGACAGAATGTTCTCTGGAACAGGAACATTGGACAAATCACTCTGAGAATTAAAGTCTTTGTCACAGGCAAGATGCTGTAATACTGGTTCGGACACTGATAATAAATGCTTCCAATTTCATCTGAATTCCATTCCTTGTGATTCCACAATGTACGATCTTGGCTCTTGACACAAACTTGTCACAAATCCGATGCGATCAAGACCTTTTCATGTCTCCATACTCACTATCTCCCCTATTTTCAATGAACTGAGTGGTTTGCTGGTCTTATCACAGTAGGACTTCTGGGACAAATGCTTTTTCAACAGTTGGGCTTTTATTGCTTTGCTGTTTTTAGCACATGGAACCAATAAATTGCTGTTGTTTGGTAATGTGGTTCTGGTTTGTCTCGACATAAGTCTCTGGGCAGGTGAATCAAGATGATTATCATGAGGAAAGTTTCTGAGATTAAGCAAGTTTAGAAAACCATCAGTATTGTCATGTTTGGATTTCTCTAACAGCTGTTTTGTATTTTAAACTGCGTATTCAGCCAAGCCGTTTGACTGAGGGTATTCACGACTACTCGTAATATGAACAAAGTCCCATCCTTCTGCAAATCTCTTGAACTACTGACTTGTAAACTGTGCACCATTCTCAGAAATAACTCTATGTGGACTACCATGGGCAGAAAAATGTCTCTTCAACTTAGTAATGACAGTAACAGAAGTTAGGTTAGGAAGCAGGTCAATCTCAAACCAATTTGAATAAGAGTCTACTAGCACCAAATAATGTTGACCATTCCACTCAAAGATATCTGTGGCTACTGTCGACCAAGGTAGTTCAGGAATCTGGATTAATTGAAGTGGTTCTTTTTGTTGATGAAACTTTGTACTATTACATACTGAACAAGATGAAAGTACTTTCTCAATATCATTTGACGTAGAAGGCGAAAATACTAGTCCTCTCAATCTTTTTTTAGTAGAATCATTTCCTAGGTGGCCATGATGCAACATCTTAATATAACATCTCACCTCTGTATGGAAAATACTGCCACACTTCTATTGGTAAACAAGATTGCTTTGAAGGGCATCCTCGACTGATAAAAAGGTTCAGCTTCTGAAGACTGGATCTAAAGCTGTATGAGTTATAAACTCATCAAAATGTGTTGAAGAAAAATTACTCACTTTCATTACTTCAAAATCAAGTTGCTCATTGTTATGCTGTTCTGTTTTTTCTCAGCGATCTGGATAAGGTATCAGCAAGATAAAGGTATTTCCCTTTTGTGTAAACAAGATTGAAATTTTACTTTTGCTATTTAAGCATCATGTGTTGCAGTCTGGCAGGAGCTGTCCACATTGGCCTTTTCAAAATAGTAACTAGAGGTCGGTGATCAGTTTTGTTCTGGATAGGTTGACCATAAATATAATCATGGAACTTCATGCAAACACTATTGTTCTCAATCTGGGCATATTGGATCTTGGTTTGGGTAAGAGTTTTCAATGCATAGGCTACTGGTCTACCCTCTTGAAGAATGACAGCACCTAGACCAAACTTAGAAGCATCATAGGAAAGAGTAACTGGTTTGTGAACATCATAATAGCTAAGAGTTGGTGGACTGGCAATTTTCTGTTTTAAGGCATCAAATATTCTTTGTTGTTGCTCTGACCATGACCAAATTATGTCTTTGCATGTCAGCTTTAGTAGCATTGCTGAAAGTTGGCTTAAATCTGGAATGAACTTGCCTAGTTAGCTGCCCATGCTGAGGAAACGTTGTAGGGGTTGAATATTGTCTGGAGCTGGCATTTCAAGAATTGCTGTTTGCTTGGAATGATCTGACTGTAATAGTGAACTGGTAAACAAATGACCAACATAACTAACTTTTCATAGGGTGAATTTGCACTTCTGAGGATTCAGCTTACGATTCACTTCATGTGCTCTTTTCAGAATTTTCTTGAGGTTTTTATCATGTTCAACTTCACCATTGCCTAATATTGGAATATCATCTACTATAATAGCACATGGATAGGCAGAAAATATTTGTTCCATCGCATACTGAAATAATCCACTGGCAGAATTTATTCTAAATGACATTCTCAGAAATATGTATCTCCCAAATGGTGTACTGAATGTGGTTAGCCATGAAGATTTTTAATCAAGCAAAATTTGCCAAAATGAACTTTTTGCATCTAAGACAGAAAAAACTGTGGCATTTGGCATGAGGGCAGCAACCTCTTTGACTGTGCATATAGGATGATGAGTTTTTTTCATTGCTTTTTTCAAGTCTCTTGGATCAATACATATTCTGATATCATTTGAGTTTTTCCTATGAGCTACTACCATGGAAGATACCTATTCAGTTGGTTCTTCTACTGCACAAATTACTCCTAGCAGCACCATTTTGTCTAGCTCAGCCCTGGCTCTGTTCTGCATAGCTACTGGAACTTTCCATGCAGGTCTGATAGCTGGGCCGCTCTCAGGGGCTAACTTCATGGAGTACACATCTGGGAGTTTGCCTAGTTTGTCTGAGAAAATATCAGCATACTCAGAAAAAATAGTTTGTGTGAAATCTGAGCTTTTGTCATTTAAGCTTACATGGTGGGCTTCTCTGTTAAATGAATGCAGTTCCATTTTCAAACTGTCTCTGAGGCCTAATAATGACTGCACATGTCTCTTGACTATGTAAAACTGCAAGTCATAGCTTTTCCCAGTAACATGAAAGTACTACTGAGCCTTTGGCTTGAATTTTGTCATCACCATAAGCAATAAGCTTCTCACACTTTGACAAATCTTGTTGTTTTGCAACTTTTACTCTAGCAAATGTTTCTGCTGACATAGCGTTGCACTTTGAGCCAGTATCTACTTTGAGCTCTATGGGTCTCCCATTAATCTGAACAGCTCAAAAGACTTCATTCTTTGCCCAAAAATCTATTGCATTGACTGCTTCACCGAGCACAGATACACCATCAACATAAAAACTATGGATGCAGCTTTCTAATTGATCAAATTGCCTCTTTGTATGCCTCTTTTAATAAAAGAATGTGCTTGTTTGATTTACAAACTCTTTTGAAATGATTCCACTTATTGCAAGAATGACACTGCTGGCCAAAACCTAATCACTTTTCTCATTTAGGTTCAAGATTTCCACCTCAGTTATGTCAGTTGACTATGAGCTTTGCTATGGGTTTTGCTGAGTCACCCCTGTGCTTTGCTGTGTGCACCTTAGGCCTTACTGAAGTTGCACTGGGTTTTGGTGAAGCTCAGGCTGCGGCTGCCACACCCTCAAGCCTGTATCTTTTAACCTCATGTTGCATACTCTCTACATTAGCTTTGTCACTGTGCCTTCCAGAGCTATTCTCATTTGTAAGCATACTTGTGTGCCTTTCTATAAGCTCATATATCTGACAAATCTCAATGGGCTTATTTAACATCAAATCACTGTCTTAAAGCAATATATTTTTCCCTGTGTCATTATTAATACTACACACAAGCCTGTCTTTTGTCAACTCATGTCTCAAATCTCCAAATCTGCATGTTTTAGCCTTGTTTCTCAAGTCAGTTATATCAGCTGTAAAAGTTTTACCAGGCTTTTGATTTCTTGTGTAAAATAAGTGCCTTTCCATTATAATATTCATTTGGGTAGCATTCAGGGTCTTCTCACATTTCATCCTGCACCACAATATGGCCGTCTTCCCCCTCCCTTGCAAACACAGTGGGTGCATACACAAATGAATGCTCTCTTCCAATGGCTTCTGAACTAGCTAAGTTAAGCAGAATAAAAGCCTTTGCCTGTGCATCTTTGTCAGAAAAAGCAGCCTGTATGAAAATATCATATTCCTGCTCAAACACTCTACAATTTTCTGCAATATTGTTATCAAACACAAGTGGTGCAGGTCTGCAAAATCCTTCTACCATGCTCACAAATTAGTAAAACACAATGCAATCTTGGCCCTTGTAATTATGTACAAACATGCACACACACCAGGTACTTGTAATAATATTCAAACACACAATAATCTCTTCAAAAGACTGTACTTTGCGAAATATTCTTTGAAATGACTAATTTGAGAAATAACTGCACTGTAATACTGCACACACTTTCCAACACTTTGCACACTTGGGATATTCCAAATAGCTTTAGTTAAAGTGAAAATGTAACACATAGTGAAAAAATACAGTAATTTTCCCCTTTTTGTACATTTTATGCAATTCGGATAGTGTTTTTCATAATTAATTTAAATATTTTTATCCTTGTGTCACAGTTTTGGACATTTTGTTTAATTAGAACTTTGTTTTGAGCATTCTGAATGCTTTGTTTTTTATTTATAATGAAATAAATCATTTAAGTGAGTTTTAGTACTTGGAATTTGTTTCTGACCTGTTTGTGAGTCATTTGAGCAGTTGGGATAATCCACTACTGTATATTCCTTCACTGCTAACCAGTTGCCTCATGGCTGTGACTCTGGATCCCATTCTGACACTATGTCACTCATCTTGTTGTTTGCACATGCTCAGTGCTTATATGCATGTGCCCACAGAATGGAATGTTTCTTAAAAGTATATCACACACTCTGATCTACAGGTTTGACTTAAGACATATAGATGAGTACATACTTCATCAGTTCAACATTCATTTGCCAGCATTTCAGAGCAATATGTTTCACATTTAATAATGTAGCAATTAAACTGTGTAACTGATATTAAATATGTTACCAAAAGTTTGAAATTATTCTTCTTTAAAGGTTTTCCTAAAAAATGTGATTTTTTTTTCTTGTAAACAGTTTGACAAAGGCATACGCAGCTGGTCTGACTCATTTTGAATGTCTCTTTTTTTATCTTTTCAGGTATATATCTAATTGACACAGTGCAGGCTAGCATATATTACTGTTAGAGGTTCTCTAATTAGAGTACTTAAGACAGTGGCTTTGTTTACTCTTTGTCCAAAGATTCCACTTAAGGGAAAGTATTAGAAAAATCCCACACTTCATGTGCTGGTACTATATAGCATATATGCTGTATATCCCCAGTCCAGATTCCAAACGGATCACAGAAAACAGCAAATTGTGCAGAGTTCAACACAAGATCTGTGAGAAAGCTGGAAATATGCCAATTAATTTCAATTTAAAAAGTGTATCTCAGCATAATGTAGCCACAACTGGTAAGCAGTAATGTCATTGCAATGTAAGGGGGTAATTCAATAAAGCTTACATGGAGTTAATCTCTGTGTAAGCATAGTGGCATGGCTCAAACATGGAGTTCGGAGGCTGAGGGTGTGCACGAGCTGCCCAGCACTATTTTGGCATGGAGGCGATGGAATAATGCAAATCACCTAATTTGCTGGTGAAACCATGCAAATGAGGTGAATTTGTGATCCAGAAAGCAGGCCAAAACTATGGTGGCCATTGGCATGCAAAGGTGCTGCAAAATATTTAAAATCAAAAGTGTTTTTTGGCAGATTTTGATAAGTGGAGCACAGTGGTGCTTAAACATGCGATCATGCAAAAAAAAAAAATAGTAAAAAGCCAATATAAATGTGAAACTTAATTTTTACATTATACTGGCCAGCATGCAGACTCTTACCTGCATTTGCATGGTTGTGCACAGTTTTGTGAGGTTTTGCACACAGCACAGCATCGCACAGCTCTGGTTACACAGGTTTAAACTATTCCCGGATCCACAAAGTCTGCTCTTCAATTTTTCCCTTAGAACTAGTCAAACTCTCAAATTAAGCACTCAACCTTCCTTTTACAGCCCAGCACTTGCTCAGATTTCTCAGTAAGCACGAACAAAGGCTAGCACTGCACCCCCCTTATACTATATAGAAGTAAAAGGCTCCCTATTTGTCCCATCTGGATAATCAATAAAACAGTTCATTAAACTATTCAGGCATGTCCAAAGGGCAGTTTCAGGTCTACACTCCAGTCCAGCTGGTGAACCTGGGAATCTTGAGGCAATGTTACAATTGCCTCATGTACACAAACAACCTTCTGCTCCTTCCAACAAACTCAAATGTATGTGAGAGATGCAACTATACAGCCAAACTGGAGGCCAAGCTCTCTCAACCCAAGACTGGAACAGCCAGTCAGGAGGAGAAGGGAACCACTCGCACCACACAGCCAGTCTCACATAGACCAGTCGTATATGCACCAGCAAACAGGACACATAAACACACAAAAACATACATGGAGGCTCTAAATAAAAATCTACCAAAGCAGCAGAGACCTCCAAAGCAGACATCCAAGCAATCACTACCCCACAACAATATTCACGTATTACATACTTCACAAAGTCTTTGTACCACACAATTGCAGCCCTTAAGGCTAAATAACACACCAAATACACTAGTAATAGGAGACTCTATTCTCAGGCACACTGACGTCCTGCTCACCAGAATGAACAAGGAGAAGGTCACTGTAAGCTGCCTGTTGGGTGCCAGGCTCCACCACATAACACAATCACTCAGGTCACTCCAAAGCAAGTATAAATATTACTCTGTCATTGTCCATGTTGGTGTGAATGATCTGAGACGTACCTCCCTGGACTACATGAAAAGAGACATAGAGAAGCTCTCTGATCATGTAGCCCTGGCCGGTATGATCCTGACCATGAGTAGCATCTTGCCCTCACCAAGAATGATGCCACAGTATAAAGACAAAATAATAAATTTTAACAATTGGCTAAACTATTGGTGTCATTCAAAGGAGATCCAGTGTCTGTCAGCCTGGGATGACATGCTCGACAAGCCACATTGCTTCGCTAGAGACGGCTTGCACCTGTCACCCCTAGGCTTTCGAATACTGGCTAATGCTCTTGCCACCGCTATAGTGCCTTTTTTAGGCAAGGCCCAAAAGACAATCCCACCTCCATAGACAACACAAGAAACAAAAAACTAAGGGTAATGCTACTCAATGCCAGAAGTCTAAACCTCAAAATGCACACACTCGAGGCACTCCTCAGTATGGAGAAAATCGATATCTGTGAAGCAACAGAAACCTGGTTCAAGGCTCCAAAGAGCACCCCAGCACTACCAGGCTATAACTCATACCATACCTTTTGGCCCCAGAACCCAGACCAAAATACAAAAGGCGGGGGTGTATCCATTTTCATCAAGGATACCCACACACACTTCCAGGTTAGTGGCACTGCATGAGGCCTCAGAGACCATCTGTGTGCAACTAACAGAGGGCAAAACTGCTTTTCAGTTTGTAGCTTGCTACAGATCACCCACCTTGTCTCAAGACCCCCACTCAGCATTCCTGAGAACATTGGAGAATATGAAGGTCTCACCAAACACCATGATATTGGGTGATTTCAACTACTCAAACATTGACTGGGTAAACTACTCAAGTCCCAACTCCTTTGCCCAATGCTTCCTGGAGTTTATAAACTCATACACCTTGGAACAACTAGTCACCACTCCCACAAGAGATGATAACATATTGGACCTGGTCATCACCAATATGGGGGCGCAATGTTCCACACCAGAGGTAAACCCCTTGTTGGTAAGATAAGACCATAAACTAATCACACTGGACATCCACATTCTGACCCCACCCCCAGCCAAGGAAACCACTGTGAAAAATTTCTCGAAAGCAAATTTCACACTTTTCAAGGCAGAAGTGGAATGTTTCAAAGCCCCCGGGCTGATGGAAAATGCTGCTCAAACCGCAGAATCCTTTACAAATGCATTCTGTGAGCACCTACAGGAATGCATGGATGGAGCCATCCCAAGTAAAACCAAGACTCACTCCTCCAAAAAGAGGAGACCAGTCTGGTGGACCCTGGCCATAAACAAGCTATACAACAGAAGGAGGAAACTATTAAATTATAGAGCAAAATCCCAAAAAGGAAAGGCATCCCTGATCAGTATTAGCAAGAAACTACGATCCCTCATAAAATCATCCAAGGCCAGCTTCGAAAGAAAAATTGCCAAAGACTCTAAAGATAATCACAAGGCCTTCTTTAGCTATATCAAGAATCTAGGTGGCAACTCTCAGATCTGCTCTGAGCTTGTGCAAAATGGCAAAAATACACTGAACCCACTGCCATTGCCAACGTCCTGGCTGACAGGTTCAGTGCAACCTTTACCCCCCACCCCCAAAAGGGCCCGTGTCCATCCCAGAAGAATGTAGACGCCCCAGACATCACAGGCACACAGGTAAAAACAGCCCTCTCCAAAGCCAAAAACACAGCATCAATGGGATTGGATGGAATCCCAGGCTGCGTCTTACACGAACTCCAAAAAGAACTAAACCCTCACATAAATTCACTGTTCAAACTCAGCCTTACTACAGGATATGTACCCAAAGAATGGCATACAGCAACAGTTATCCCTCTCCACAAAGGTGGTGCCACTATGGATCCCGGGAACTATTGCCCTATAAGCCTGACTAGCCTGGTCTGCAAGGCTATGGCATGCATAATCATGGATCTCATAAACAAAGACATTAGGAACCTCCAGACACTGGACCCTACCCAGTTCGGCTTTGTTAAGGGCAGATCCTGCCTCTTAAACCTAGTGGACTTCTTTGAAACAGTTACCAAGGCCATAGATGAGGGAAAGGTAGTCCACACAACGTACCTAGACCTAGCAAAGGCCTTTGACACAATACCTCACTCTGGAATTTTAGATAAGCTTACCAGCTTGAACATTAATCCTTATGTCACGAGATAGGTTGCAAACTGGCTCATAGATAGAACTCACATGGTCAGAATTGCGGGTGCCATGTCCAACTCCAACACAGTTGCAAGTGGCGTCCCACAGGGCTCAGTCCTGGGACCCCTCTTGTTCGGTATATACTTTTCTAAGGTACAGGCAAGCACGGGAGGACTATGGCTGACCAAGTTTGCAGATGATTGCAAACTGGAGCCATAATCGACTCTCCAGCTGACACAGACATTCTCCAGAAGGGTCTTACGGAGATGAATACCTGGTGTCAGAACCATGGCCTCAAGCTAAATGCCAAAAAATGCATAGTCATCCCCTTTGAGAAAAACAAAGTGCACACGAACTACCACATAGGTGGTAATCCACTAAGTACGGAAGATGTAATTAGGGATCTGGGGACATAAGTAGATAGCAATCTCTCCTTTTATAATCACATTACCAAAGTGGTTAGAAAAAACTTCTATATAGCCCACCTAATCATGAAAAGGTTCATATCTAGATCAAGAGGGGTCATTGTGCCCCTCTACTCATCGCTCATCAGGCCCATAATAAAGTACAATGTCCCATTTGGGATGTACCTTACCCGACACCTGCAACAGCTGGAAAGTCCCCAGAAGTACCTCACAAAGAAAACTGTGGGCCTCAAACAGATGCCTTATGCAGCTCAACTAAAGAAACTCCAGCTCTACTCAGTTGCTTACTGCCTACTCAGAGGTGATCTCTGCCTGACATACAAGGCCATGTCTAACCCAGAATTAATGGACATGCTCCCCTCAAGAAAACCAAATCCCTTAGAGCTACACGTCCCAGGGATTTAATCCTCAGCACAACAATAAATAGGACATGCTGGAGGGATAGATTCATATCCCAGAGGCTTCTCTTGCCAATCCATGTTAGACAGAGCCCCTCGCTGACCCTCTTCAAGAGAAATCTTGACGAGTGGATGAGAAATTGTAAATTTACTCCTGGGATCACTTCTATGGCCCTGCTGGACAGAGGCTCAGGAATCTAATCAAATCTAAAAGGGAGGCGAAAGCCAACACATTCTGGCTAGGCTTATAAATGCCCTAGGGCAGATAGCCTAGTACTACCTATGAACCTGTGAACCTATGAACCTATAACAATGGCAGGTAAGTGGTTGCTAAGGAGATAGGATCTGGTGTAGTGATGTAACTAGACTATAAGCAAGTAGGTGTATGTAAATGATCTAAGTTTACTGAATAGCAAAATGGGACACCATCTTCATGGGTACCTAACCATGTAGGGGCTATAATGTGGTGGTGTAGGCAGAAGAAGCAGCTGGCATGAAAAGGGTATGTGTCATGCTTTCTGTAAACACATTGGAGCTCTGCGGCTCCTGTTTGTGCTCAGCTAAGCACAGCTAAGCAAGGGGGTATGTCTGAGACTGCTTAGCTTTGCTTAGCTGGTTTCAGATATGCTGAGCATGTCCATGTTCAGGGAAAGGGCCTTCTTGCACAGTAATATTTACACTAGCTCCACAGGTTTGCATGGAGCAATGCTAGACTTAAAGCTGGCGGAAATTGGAAAAAGAAAATAAAAGGAAATAGCTGACAAAAGGCAATCAACTATAAATGACTAATAAGGCCTCTGCCACTCACAATGATCCATTTAAAGCCCTCAGTAATGTAGCTAGCAGTTGGAATGTCTCATAGTCAGCCAATCACACAGGCAGCATCTGCAGCACACCACTATAAAGTATGCAAACACCCTTCAATCAGATTTTTCTCACATACTCAGCACCATTGGAGTACACACACTGGAACTTTGACAAAATGTTGCTACATCTCTACATGCTACAGACTGAGGACATTGATGACGATGATGCTGACAACTGGCCCAGACTGAGGAGGAGAAGAGTATTGAAACCCAGGGTAGCTTTTCAGGGGCTACATGAGCTGGAGATAGTAGAGCACTACAGGGTGGACAGGGACATACTTCAACAACTGACCAAGCTCTGCCACCTGCACCTCAGACACAGCCAACAGATTGGGACCCTTCCCAGTGGAAACAAATGTATGTGTAGCCTTAAGAATACTAGCTATGGGTTCTTTCCAAAGACCTACTGAGGACATCATGGGGGTCTCACAGGCATCCGCATCCAGGGTACTGCACCAGTTCCTGGATGTCATGCTAACAAATACTAGTGAGCACATTTATTTCCCCAGCACCCCTGAGGAGAGGACCACCAATATGTGTCTCTTCCACCATGCAGCAAACTACCCAACAGTATTAGGTGCCATAGACTGTACCCATGCCCATATCAAAGCACCACCCTGTGAAGAGGGTAGAGTCTGTCAACCATAAGGGCTATCACACCATCAACTGCCAGGTCATGTGCAATGCCCAGGGCATTATCATCAATGTGTGTGCTGGCAGCCCTGACAGTTATCACAACTCTCACATCTGGCATGCCTCACAGCTGTACCAGGCATTTGCAAGGGAGTACATCTCCTACATCCATCTAGTGGGGGATTCTGGCTATGCACTGGAAGCATGGATGATAATACCCATCAGAAATGCACACACACACACACACACACACACACACTGAAGCACACCATAATGAGGCACATGCACAAACTAGAAATGTCATAGACTGTGTGTTTGGGCTGCTCAAGTCATGGCTCCACTGCCTTGACATATTTGGTGGAGCCCTGCAGTACTCTCCAGCCACATCTGCACACATATTCATAGTATCTGCCATGCTACACAACATGATCCTGCGGAAACAGCTGCATCAGGAACATCACAGGGAAGGGGGACACAGCCCCCCCCCACCATTGCCAAGGTCCCCTCCTGCACAGAGGGACTCGGAGGAAGAATCCCCTGAGCCTCTCTCTGTAGGCAGATGTAGGAGTGCCCATTATGCCCTGGCCTTGGCAAACAGGTAAAGCATAGCACATGCACTGACACCCCAGGTACCCAGGCACTGACACCTCTCTCTGACTTACACACACAGTAAAAAGGATGCCACACACATCATACTACCTGTACCTTACCATGTATAGGCTGTGTACTGCTTGTATCCGACAGAGTCAGCCCTCAAGTACTGTCCTCACAACTGCCACAGGCACAAGGTAAATCACTCTTCTGAACAACAAATTAATGGTGTATTACATTGTGGTAGCATATCTATGGTATTGCTGCATATATGCAAGGGAATGGGGTGGCCTACTGGGATAGCAGTAGATAGCTATGTGGGACAACAGGAAATGTCTGCCAAATGCTGGCTTACCCAGAATATGCAGTAGTCCCCTATGTGACAAAAGTCAGTGCAGTATATGTGGGGGATTATCAAACTGCAGAGTCATAGGTCACATGCATGGATATCAGTGTTGGAGTCCCATACACACCTCTCAGCCTCTCACAGCAAGTCAACTACACAAAGCCAGAAAAAAATGTGTAGCAAAGGCCCACAAATAGGGACAATGATGAAATATTCACACTTAAAACTTACACAGTGATATCACAGCAGGTCTTACAGTAGTCTTAAGTCTCTTAAGAGTAAGAAGTCTGAAACTCAAATGTCTGTCATAGCTGTCTAACCCTTGGTCTCTAGTTATATGCCAGTGTTCCCCAAGACAAGCACATTGCTATGCTAAATGGAACCAATATATAAAGCAAACATCTGTGGAGTCTGTGGAAATGTGTGCAGTTGAGAGGTATGCCCCCCTCCCCAACACACATGTCTTCCCATAGAAATGCAGGAACATTTATACTTGTAGGGTAATAGCAGCAAAGCACACATTCCCAGGTCTGTCCTAATCAACTTGCTAACTTGTAGCATGTCCACAATATGCAGGGGTCAATGAGCTATGTATATGCATGCTTGATACTGTCAGGAAGTAGGCAGCACTTACTGTCAGCTGTTCTGGCTTAGTCGTCTAAGTACAGTACTCTGGTTGACAGGGGCCATGTTTCAAGACTGTCCATGCAAACTATGTTGCATGTCAGCTACACCTATGGTAGGAGTAGTACACACCATCCAAATGTCAATATCTGGTACTACAGGAAAGCTGGACAATTCAGGGACAGGGGGGCACATAACTGGACATTACACATCTCGGAGTAACCTACATAGTGCCTAGTAGGATAGCAGGTGTTTAAAAGTCAGTGTAGTGCCAGGTTATAAATGGCTGACTCCTTACTGTGTCAGTACTGACAACAAGTCACTGGGCACCAGACATACCCCTGGAATGACAGGATGTCACAGAAGGACCAGAAGTATGCCTTGTATATCTGTTCTGCTTGTCATAACATTGCATTTGCCTACCAAACTACTTGCAAAACAATAAAGGTTGATGTGAAAACATCAATGGCTGACAGTGGAGATGCAGATGTCATACTCATAAGAAAATGCAAGCTAATACCAAACCGTTCTCCAAACTGTCTACATTTAGCAGAGCAATATTAACACCATGTCTCCATGTGTGGGCCAGTGTCTGACTGTTATATATGGTCCTGTCCAGATGTCAGTCTGTGATGGTTTGACAGCTATGGCCGACATGTAGCCTTATGACAACATTGCAACATAAACTGTCTGAGGATAACAGCAGATGTAGGGGTGCAATGGTGGACAATCTTCTAAACAGGGTCTGTTCTTCTGACTTCTACATCTCAAAAACTGACTACAGCCTTCTAAGGGAGGGTATCAGTAGCTACACACCACCGTCCCCCTCACAGGATGCAGACAAATATGCTGAACAGTATGCCATTGGAGTATACAAGTAGCTGTACAACTGAATGGACTCAGCCATACCCAAAAGAACTAAAACCTGCTTCTCAAGGAAACACAAACCTATGTGCTGGACATCCTCTGTCAACAGGCTTTACAACAAAAGGAAGCAACTGTTGTCCAAGGGTAAAAAAGGCACAAATTTCGAAATGGAAAAACTCCTTCCTTAGGTTCAATGAGGAAAATAGATCACTAGTGAAATCATCCAAAGCCAGTTATGAATCAAAACTAGCCTCTGAAAAACAGGCTAATCACAAAGCCTTTTTCAGTTACGTCAAAAGCCTCCATGGCTAAGCCCAGATTTGTTCTGACTTACTTCTTAACAGTGCCACTTACACTGATCCTGTCAACTTAGCCAACCTGCTAGCGCATAGGTTCAGTGCAAACATCAGCCCCCTGCCTCCCCCAAAAGCACATTCCACATCCCTGATATTTACCCTGCACCTCACATCTCCATAGAGCAAGTGTTAAAGTCCCTATCCAAGCCGAACAACACAGCTGCCATGAGACCTGATAGTATCTCAGGCTGTATTCTGCAACATTTCCAGCAAGAACTAACCTCACCATTGAGCACCCTACTCAACCATAGCCGAAGTACAAGCTTCATTTCAGAAGAGTGCAGAACTGTGATTGTCATCCCTTTGCACAAAGGTGGTGCCACTACTGACCCTGGAAACTATCACCCCATTAGCTTGACAAGTCTGATCTATAAGGTCATGGAGTTTATTATTATGCACCTCATAAACAAGGACATAGGCAATCTCCAAACACTTGCCCCCACCCAGTTCTGATTCATCAAGGGCAGATCTTGCCTGTTGAACCTGGCTGACTTCTTTGAGATTGTCACCAAAGCACTGGATGAGGGAAAGTCAGTACACACAGCTTACCTTGACTTGGCCAAAGCCTTTGACACAATCCCCCACTTGGGCATCATCAAAAAGTTGACAGAACTTGGTGTAAATCCCTATGTCATCATGTGGTTGCCTAACTGGTTCACTGATAGGAAACACAATGTCAAAATAGGTTCCACTACCTCTGATAGCAGACCTGTCACTACTGCTGTCCCCCAGGGATCTGTCCTGGGACCCCTGTTCTTTGCTATCTACTTCTCAGAGGTTCAGGAAAAGACAAAAGGCCTGTGGCTGACCAAGTTTGTGGGCAGCTGTAAGATGGGTGCTGTCATTGACCCCACAAATGATGTTAACATAGTTCAAGAGTGTCTCACAGCAACAAATGACTAGTGCCCAAGTTAAATGCAAAAAAAAAAAAAGTATTATCATACCATTCATCAAAAACACCGGCCCTACTGATTACCACATTAGCAGCAAACCCCTAAGCACACAACCTTTGCTGAGAGACCTGGGTACACAAGTTGACAACAATCTCACTTTTGACCATCATGTAGTGGCAGTGGTCAGAAAAGGCTTTTACATGGTTCATCTCATAAGTATAGGGATTGCATCCAAAAAAAAGGAAGTTATTACCCCTCTGTATGTTTCTCTCATTAGACCAATAATTGAGTACAATGCCCTGCTTGGTATGTAACTCTCCAAACACCTGCACCAACAGAAAGGCCACAGAAGTACCCCACAAAGAGAATCCATGGCCTCCAACACCTGTCCTGTGTGGACAGGCTCAAATCAAAATCACTCTACTCTGTATCATACAGATTGCTCAGAGTTGACCTATGTCTCATCTACAAGGCAATCTCAGACCCTGCTCTAGTAGAGATGCTCCATATCCGTAAGTAACTCCTCGCATAGTACCCCATCAAAACTCTTAAATCTAATATGTGACATTAACAAACCCTCCTGGAGAGACAGGTTTGTCTCCCAGAGGCTGACCCATCTCTAGAATACACTCCCCATACATGTCAAACAAGTACATTGCTGAGACTCTTCAAGCGCAACCTTGATGAGTGAATGGGCAACCAAACATTTGTCCTAGGGGTGCCACCTGTGTCCCTCATTGACAGGGCCGACAGCTGCTGATTGTTGTTTCTTTTCTGGGGATATACTCTGGCCTAGGCTTGTATGGGCCCCAGAGCCAGTAGCCTAGTAATCTCCTGTGATCCCATGAACAGGTACACTCAGAGGTGTGAAGTTTATAACCATGTGTGTGATGTTATGACTTCTACCCCACTCACATCAGAAATACAAATACATAACAGCAGCAACTGTGGACAAAGCATGTGACTGCACTACAGAAAGACAAAGAGACACATGTAAGGGAAAGGGGAACCACTGGCCAGACAAATGGAGAATGTGCACACCAGAACAAATTGTGCAGTAACATAGGTTCCCTGCAGTGTATGCAGTCAGTAAACATCACCCACAACTGCACAGCACATACCCACATATGTGGGGATCCTCAACAAATACAAACCCAAACAAAGGACACCTCAGAGCCAAAAAACATGAGAACTCTACAAACCTCCACACCACATGCCATGCATAGTCCACATACCACTGTCAGGCAACTACCAAGGCCCAACCAGAAACCCAACATATTACTTATAGGAGACTCCATTGTGAGACAGACAGATGTGCCTCTCTCCAGGCTGTATAAAGAGACAGTAATTGTCACTTGTTTGTCAGGTGCCATCATCCACCATATCATACATGCACTGAAGTCTCTCCCCAAAAGGTACTGTTATGACTCTGTCACTGTCCATATTGGTGTGAACGATTTCAGATGTACCTCTCTGGACTAAAGGAAGACAGACATGATTGAGCATGCTGAATATGTGTCCCATGCAGGCATGTCTCTAGGCTTAAGCAGCATTTTACTGTCACCCAGAATGATGCCTCAATACAAACAGAAAATGATTGACATTAAGAAGTGGCTGAATTTCTGGTGTCATCCCAGGGGGATCCAGTGCCTGACAGCCTGGAAAGATATGATCAACAGACCACACTGCTTTGCTAGAGATGGCCTGCATCTGTCTCACTTGGGCTTCAGGCTTCTGGCAAAGGTCCTTGCCTCCCCCATAGTGGCTGTTTTAGGGAAAGTCATGAGGTTGATACTACCAACATGAAACACTCAACAAAATGCAAATTAAAGGTCATGCTGCTAAACGCTAGGAGTCTAAAAATGAAAATGCACTCATTGCAAGCATTCTTTACCCTGGAAGATGCTGACATTTGTGCACTCACAGTAACCTGGGCCACAGCTGTGGAAAGCAACCCATCCTTACCTGGACAGTCATCCTATCACACAGCCAGACCCCAAACTGTGGGCAGCAATGCCAATGGAGGTGGAGTGTAAATATATGTTAAACAGACACACACCTCCAGTCTGGTCAAACAGACCGACACACACAAGACACTTCAAGTGCAGTTAACCATTGACAAGACCTCAGGCCAACATATTTTACTCAGGGTGCCCATCCCACCTATCTGACCCTCTACAAATCTATCAAGATTCACCCCTTTACACTGATCCTGGCTGACTTTAATTACGCAACTATAGACTGGAAAAACAACCATGCCAGAATAGAAATGCATAGAGCTTCCCCATCTTAGCAATGCTAAATCCTTAGGAGAGCTACTTGACACCTCCACAAGATATGATATATATGTTGGAATTGGCAGTAACCAACATGATTAACCATTGCAGCACCCCTACGGTATCATCCTCCCTAGGAGGATCCAACAAAAAAGCATTCACATTCGATATCACCATGTCTTCTGACTCCACTTTAGCCATGGTAATATGAAAATGTCTCCCAAGCTAATTACAACCACCTGAAGGATGCTATATACAGCTGCACAGCTCCCTCCCCCACTGGAGGAACAGACACCAACATCCAAATGTACACCAAATATATACATGGAATCAGGAATACCTGAAAGGACAGCATCATCCTCCACAAGGGAGAGTAAAGCTGTCTGGAAACATCTGCAATAAAGGAACTATATAACAAAAGGATAACATTGAAGTCCAGGACCAAGAAGGAGCAGGTGCACAATTGGAATCGATCTCTTCTAAGCCTGAACAAACAAACAAGAGCACCAGTGAAATCCTTTAAAGGCAACTCTGAGTCAAAATTGTCCACATCTAAGACAGACAATCATAAGGCCTTCTTCACATATGTCTGCAGTCTCAAAGAAGCTCCCAGATCTGTTCAGAACTGGTGGACAATGACACCGCATACACAAATGTAGTAGATATAGCCAATCTACTGGCTGGCAGATTCAGCAGAAATGTCTCCCCTCTGTCCCCCCATCAATAAAGCAGGACATCTCCAGTACCTGCCCACCTACCCCTTATCACTAGGGAACAGGGCATCACTCCCCTTTTAAAGGCAAAAATACAGCCTCCATGGGACCTGAATACATCCCAGGCTGCATCCAACATGAACTCAGTCATGAACTGTCAGTACCATTAGGCACCCTAGTCATCCAAAGCCTGAATACCGGCTTTGTCTCAGTCGTGTGGAGGACATCCATTGTCATCCCTTTACACAAAGGTGGAGGTTCACCAATCCAGGAAATTAAAGACCCATCAGCCTAACTAGCCTCATCTGTGAGGCCATGCGATGGATTATCATGGACCTCATTAACAGGGATATTGGCAAACTCCAAATACTCAACCCCACACAGTCTGCTTTTGTCAAGGGGAGGTATGTCTGTTAAATATCGCTGACTTTCCTGAGACAGCCAACAAAGGCATGGACGAGGGAAAGTCAGTGCACGCCACCCACCTTGACTATGCCAAAGCATTACACACTATTTCCCATTTGGCCATAGTAGATAAACTCTGTCAACTAGGCATCAATCCATATGTTACCAGATGGGTAGCAAACTGGATCACTGACAGAACTCACCTAATCATAATAGGGTTAGCCAACTCAAGCAGTACACTCAAAGGTGGTGACTCCACTGAATACTCTAACTATCGTCCCATAGCTCTACTGTCTCCACTTGCTAAAATAATGGAGAAATGTATCCTCAAACAATTAATTACCCACCTACTCCACTATAATCTCTTAGCTAACTGTCAACATGGTTTTCGTCCTTTCCACAGTACCACCACAGCCTTGCTATCCTTTACCAACTGCATCAACAAAAATTGCAATAATAATATTCTTTCCTCAGCATTCTTTGTAGACCTATCTAAAGCCTTCGACATGGTCAACCATCAACTTCTCCTCCACCTACTAAAGTCACTATCTCTCGATAATTCTGCTATGAACTGATTTACATCCTACCTGGATAACCGAAAACAAGCAGTTCTCTGGCAAAACCATCTTTCAGAACTCCTTCCCACCTCCCTAGGTGTCCCACACGGCTCCATTTTAGGTCCACTATTGTTTTCCATTTTTTATAAATGACCTTTATCTCGCTATTCCACTCTCTACCTGCATTCAATATGCTGATGATTCTACAATAATTTGTTCAGCTTCATCCCAAACTGAACTTCATTCTCTCACACAAAAATCCTTCACCACTATAGAACAATAGTTCTCCAACCACTGTCTTCTCCTCAACCCAAAAAAAAAAACAAATTATTGCTCTTTGCACCCTCTCACTTGTCTCCCCCTCTTCATTTTACACTTACATCCAACAATGGTACCATTATTTCTCCAGACCCCACCACCAAACTCCTAGGTATTACAATTGACAATCAACAAAAGTTCGACACTCACATAAACACTACAATAAAATCTACTAACAAAAAACCTGGATCCCTCTATAGAATCAAACATTTCCTGACACCACTAGCCAGAACCACAATAGCTAGAACCCACTTAATCTCTACCCTATTATATGCTTCCCCCATATATACCAATCTGTCGAAAAATAATCTTAACAAACTAGCTAGATTGTATAATAATATTGCCAGATTTGCCACTAACTCTCCATACAGGACTCATCACTGTCAGAATCTAAAACAACTAGATTGGCTTGAATTACCTCACCTATTACAATTTAGCCAACTTATAATCACCCATAAAGTCCTTCACCAACCCAACAACACCCTAATTCTCTCTACCCTCATAACACCATATTATAACTTGAGGAATCTACGCTCCACTAAATAAATGTTGATGCACACTTCCTTATAAAATAATTCAGCAGGAGACTCCATATTCTCTAATTCAGTTGGGAAAATATGGAATCACTTACCACAAAACCTTACAACCCTAACCTCTCTCCCACTATTCAAAACAAACCTAAAACATTCCCTCTCTAACCACTGGTTATGCTCTTGTACCAACCCTGACTAACTGGTGTTTTTAAACTATCTGTTACCATCAAAAATAAAATTCTTTCTCAGAACTAGTCATGGACCTATTTTCTAAACTAACCTACCTTTCTTATTTCCTAATACTGTCTTTCCTGAGTACTACTTATCATACTGAACACTTCTATTCATCTTCTTTCAGTGCTTCTTGAAAATTTTATTACACTGAAGATGATTAACTCTTTTTAATGTCATGTACTAATTTTTTGTTTTAAATGTTTTTGTTCTGTATACTTTAATATGCAATATAGAATGTCTTTGAACTTGGAGATTTTCTCCCCGGGCCTCCACTGAAAATGGACATGTATCCAGTTGGACTAGCCTGGTTAACAAATGTAAAATAAATAAATAATAAATAAAAATAACAAGCAGCATACCCAAGGGATCAGTCTTGGGGCCTCTGCAATACAGGATATACTTCCCTGAGGTGGAGGCCAAATACAATGGCCGATGGCTGACCAAGTTTGCAGATGACTGCAAGCTGGGAACAGTCATCAATTCCCAAAGTGATGTGGACGTCCTCCAAGAGGGTCTCACCAAAACACATGACTGCTGCCAGAAACATGGTCTCAAGCTGAACGCCAGAAAATTCATCATCATCCCCTTCAGGGAAACTGACATCACCAAATATTATCACATTAACTACAAAGTCCTACATACACAATCAGTAGTGAGGCATTTGGCCACACAGGTTGATAGCAACCTGATGTCTGAGCACCATGTTGCTTCTGTTGTATGGAAAGCTTTCTAGATGGGCCAAATCAAAAATAAGGGTATCTCATCCAGGGACAATGAGGTTATAAGATCCATGTATTCGACCTTTATAAGGCCAATTATTGTGTACAATGCCCCCTTCGGCATGTACCTCACAAAGCACATGCAGCAGCTGGAGAGACCACAGAGGTTCCTCACCAGGTGAATCTAGGCCCTCAAACACCTACCCTACACAGATAGGCTAAAAGCACTGTCCCTCAACTCAGTTCCATACAGATTCCTCAGAGGTGACTTCTGTCTGGCATACAAAGCAATCCAGACCCTGCCTAGATGGGACTGATGCACATCTGGAAGTCAAGCCCTATTCAAACAACCTGTAGGCACAGCATCAACCTGGTCTGTGATATCAATAGGACTTGTTGGTGAGACAGATACATGTCCCACAGACTCCCCCATATATGGAATACACTCCATGTCCACATCAAGCTGAGTACCTGAATACCCCTTGTGAAGTGCACCCTGGATAACTGCATGGGAAACAGAAACTACATTCCTGTGATTCCATCTGTGCCCCTTCTGGACAGGGGCTCTGGGTGCTGACATGTCTTAACATGGGCTGCACTCTCATCTGCTAGGGTTATAAGGGCTTCAGGACCAATAGTCTAGTAGCCTCATATGAACCTATGAACCTATAAACAAATGTTTGTCAGTGGCTCACCACATTACTCTATACTGCTCTACCACTGACATACCAGGAAATCACAGTGCTATGTAGAATATACCACACATATTATGGAAATCTCTGCTCAGTACAATGCACTCTGTACCCACACCAGGATATGACTTTTCAGTTAAGAAGGATACCACACAACCAGGAGATCCCCAGCCAGTATATCACTGAGATGCTAGATTTTTTTACACAACTTAATCAGCCAATTGGTTGTGGCCACACCTCTCAACTGGCTGGATTTGGTGAGAATGTCTATAGTTTGGCTTGTATTTTGGTCTGTTCATCATAAATCTTGTAATTCTCTGGTAAATCACTGTGATGATCTGAGGATTTCTGTCAGTAAGTAATAACATATACATTTCAGTGTCAGACATCATATATGTCAGAAAATGTCTGCTGAAACAAACCCTGTTACTTTAGCAGCTTTCTAAGTTTATAAGAGCAATATTTAATATATCTCCCTATGTTTGGGCCATTGTCCCTCCATTTTGCCAGGCTATCCCCACATTTCTTGCACTAACATGTTGAGAGGTATGGCTGCTGCACACGAAACCCTGGACAGGAGTACAGTTATCTCTGGAATGGACTCCCATTCTTACTATAGAAGGTCATACTGGGCATGCACCTATACTTACAGAATTACAGCTCATACTATACAACTGTATTGTGCATATATGTCTTTGCATACAGACAGCTATGTACAACTTAACTGTCTCAACCCGCACCCATCACACAGGATTACCCTCAGCTAACTGTAGGTGGCCCATATGTGCTATATCCGCATCTGTTGAGTGGGATACACAAACATATATATGGGCAAGATATAAAAATATTTCAAGCATATACACACATAGACATGGGGAAAATAGAGACAGATGGTGATAGAGTGAGAGAGAGAGAGGGAGACACAGACAGAGAGTGAGTCATAGACAGAGACACCCTGAAAGGCATAGAGTGATGTCTTCTTGCAGGCGATTGCATACCAGTTGTAACTAGTGGCATGTGCCAGCATGAAGGTGAGTTCCATTGTGTAATAGTAGTGAGGTAGGGGTTGTAATCTCACATGACCTGCCTTTGTGTGTGTGCGTGTGTGCGTGTGTGCGTGTGTGCGTGTGTGTGTGTGTGTGTGTGTGTGATACTATTTTGAGGCCTGTACCACTCAGTACACTTCCCAATGCCCTACTTTACAAGGCCTGCTGATGTCGTTCACCTTAGAAGTACCTTTGGACACTTATCAGCTCTATAAGCTTTGTGGCATGTGTGATATGTAGGCAGCACTATAGTACGTACAAGTAAATAGGTAGGTGTTTGAATCTCGATACAGCCAACTATACTACTGTGTGTGTTTGTGTGTCAAGCATATCCCCTGTGGCTGTTGTGTATGCTGGTTATACCATTTTAAGGTTTGTTTACCCCCTACCCATGGCATTACATTAAAGAGTCTGTTTATGTCATCTGTCTTACAAGCATAATCACACATTTTCTAACACAAAGGCATTGTGGCATATGCAATAGTCATACCAGTCTGTATTGCACATAACTAGATAGGTAGGTCATCTAATAGGAAAAGTCAAAATGTATACCAAAACAGCAAAAAAAAACGGATTGAAGATAAGAACTCCAGGAACCACAATGAGACAGTACTTTTTAGTGGTTTCTTTCACTTTTAATATAGTGAACTTCTTCAGAAAAAGAAGAGACTTCCCATACTCTTCTTTTATAGTTACAATAAAGGAAATGATGTCATAAACCTAATTAATCACTTTAAATCATAAAACATATACATAAATACATAAAATGTTTAAAACACCTATATGTTTGTGTAATGTCATCTTTTGAATACTTATTAATTAAATGTGACATAATTTCAGAGTATATTTTGTGTGTCACTTTTGTGTGTATATGTAATTATTTCATCTGAGCTTTTACAAAATTCACCAACCTTCTTTCTAACGAATACAAATACTAGTTCAGTAAGTTTATGTATATTTGTACGAATGCCCTTACCTTCACAACCACATTACAATTCTTACTTTACCATTCAAAATATTTCCTAGATTTTCTAATTTTATAATTTTATAAACATGTATAAATATAAAAATGTAAATATATAAATCTCCTATACATGTCCTAAGTGCTTAAATAAACTATGATAAATATTCAATACGTTAGTCTAAACTCAAAATGTAAATGAATAAACAGACCTACAGATTTGATGAAAAATAAAGATAAAAATTATTATTATTACTGTAATAAGTATGTGTGTATAAAAAATACATACACATGTATGTATATATATATATATATATATATATATATATATATATATATATATATATATATATATACACATCTAAATTAATTAATTTAACCTATTTTAAGAAAAAAATTTATGTGTATATGGCTAATTTAATACATAGTGAATCTACCTATCTACCAAAAAGCATTTTAAGTTAATCATCTCATTTAAGCCAGGTGAATGATCTGCCCCCAACAGAAGTTGCCACAACGCCTCTCTTTGCTCCAATTTGTTGTTTAAATCACCAATGAACATTCCCTGATCTATCTGTTCCAAGATGAAAAATTCAAACTTCTTAAAGTTTTCACATTCTAAGTGCTATAATTGCAATAGTCAATATATGGTTTACTTGGCAAGTTGTTCTACGTGTCAATGTTACTACATTGGAAAGACCAAGAGACTATTAAAATGCAGAATATATGAGCATAGTCTGGCTGTTAGAAAAAAGGATAAAAACAACGCTTTAGCAAGACATGTTTTAGAATGTGAAAACTTTAAGAAGTTTGAATTTTTCATCTTGGAACAGATAGATCAGGGAATGTTCATGTATAGGAGATTTATATATTTACATTTTTATATTTATACATGTTTATAAAATTATAAAATTAGAAAATCTAGGAAATATTTTGAATGGCAAAGTAAGAATTGTAATGTGGTTGTGAAGGTAAGGGCATTCGTACAAATATACATAAACTTACTGAACTAGTATTTGTATTCGTTAGAAAGAAGGTTGGTGAATTTTGTAAAAGCTCAGATGAAATAATTACATATACACACAAAAGTGACACACAAAATATACTCTGAAATTATGTCACATTTAATTAATAAGTATTCAAAAGATGACATTACACAAACATATAGGTGTTTTAAACATTTTATGTATTTATGTATATATGTTTTATGATTTAAAGTGATTAATTAGGCTTATGACATCATTTCCTTTATTGTAACTATAAAAGAAGAGTATGGGAAGTCTCTTCTTTTTCTGAAGAAGTTCACTATATTAAAAGTGAAAGAAAGCGCTAAAAAGTACTGTCTCATTGTGGTTCCTGGAGTTCTTATCTTCAATCCGTTTTTTTTTGCTAATAGGAAAAGTGTCAACTCTGTGTGCATGTGTGTTTCAATGCATGTCCCCATGCAGCAGTGTGTCTGTGTTTCAGATGGCTATACCATGTTATGGGCCTGAGAACCCACCATTGGCAATCCTAACAGCCTCTACAGTTGTCACCCATTTGAATAGTAGTGGCAGCAGGGCCAGCCTTAGCTGAAATGGCACCCTAGGCGAAGTAGTGCTCCGGCGCCCCTTAAGCCCCACCCACAACATACTCATGAAACACCCCTATTTGAGCCACACCCACAAGTAGGTCTCTCTCCAAGAAAGCCACTCTAGTCATTCCCTTAAATCATTTAAATGCATAAGAAGAAAAAGATACCTTGTAATGTAGTTAAACTACAACTACCTTTCTGTACGTGTTTCCTACTTTAAATACCAGAGCTGGATCATGGTCGAATAGGGTCCCTAGGTAAGGTAATAGACCACCACCCCAGAGCAGCCCCTTCTGCAGCAATCCCCCACCCTCCCCCAGCAGCAGCCCCCTCCCCAGCCACTCCAGTGTTACATTACTTGGCTATTTCTCCTCAGTTACCATAAACACTGTTCATACCTATCAGTGTGCATACTGTTTTCTTATTTACTTTTACAATGATTACAAATATTGAAATAAAATAGCACAAACACAGATAGCCATTTGCTAAACAAACAATACAGTCTCACAATGAAAACAGGCTTAGCATAAGCAGTAAATTTCTTTGCCCTTGAAATTCACATTCATTGAAACAATATAACTCACATTAATTAAAACAGCATGTAAAACCACATTTATAGAAAATGCATCTGGCCAGTGGAGAATTACGTCTACCTTTGGGCTATTTTCAATACAGACTTATTGCACATACTTTTTAGGGCATTGAGTACATGTATTTGTTCTTTGATTCACCTTCCTGATTGTATTAAATTACATTCCTTGTATAATACAGCACCACTTGTTAGAATGGGTTTTAAATTTGTAGTTTTAAGCATTCTTTTAATAAGCAATGAAACAAAATGTAGGAACCAATAACTACCCATTTCAGAAAATTTCAACCATAAAAGGCCACTCAACTTCTATCATTACAATCCACCAATATCACTTGATATGCACAATCTATGCAGAAGTAAAATCATCTGAATAATTCTACATTGAAGAAATCTGTAACTAATGAATAGGTTGCTACTGGCAAACAACTTTACATCAAAATGTTTTATCTACAAATTCACTGCCTGCAGCCCTTGAAGAATGAATTGCCTATGCTACATTAAAACATTGGTAAGTTGTCATATTGCAATAGGAAATGACTAACAAACCACCAAGTTTATAGTCACTATGCATCCCATACAAATGAGGACATACTCAGGAATGTAGAACTCCTTTCCCCCTTATAATGCACCAAATAATCAGCAATCATATGGGTACTGGAATATCAGCACTCCATTTCCATGGTGTGGGAGTAGAATCCACAGCCTTCTGCAAAGGTGATGATGCTACTAACACTGCTTTCAGATTCTACAACACAAGTGTGCCAGTTGCACATTGAAAACAGTCTTAGCATGAGCAGCAGTAACCGTTCTCCCTTTGAAGCTCACAGTTCCATGAAAATGAACTGAAACTCATGATTCCTTTAAAAATGCACTGCAAGTCTTAATTCCCTGAAAATGAAACTCAAACTCACATTTCTGTCAGCACTCTGGGTAGGTGATTTATGCAGTGGTTCCCAAACCTTTATGGACCAAGATCCACTTTTGAAAATGGTAATTTTTCAAGACCCACTACTCCTGTCAGTATTTGTGCATGTGAAGCATGGAGAAGGCGCCGCCACCAAGGAGTGTTTTGTTTTCAGATTTAAAGGGGCCATGTATCTATTCTCATACTTTAATTAGCAGCGCTGGATCATGGTCAAATGAGGCCTTAGGCAGAGTAATAGATTGGGCCCCTCCCAGAGCAGCCCCCTCATACCAGTGTTCCATTACTTGGCTATTTCTCCCCAGTTACCATGAACACTGTTCAAACCTATCGGTGTGCATACTGTTTTCTTATTTACTTCTACAATGACTACAGATATTGAAATAGAATAGCACAAACATCGATAGCCATTTGCTAAACAAATAATACAGTCTCGCAATGAAAACAGATTTAGCATGAGCAGTAAAACTTCTCTGCCCTTGAAACTCACATTCATTGAAACTGCATTAAAACCCACATTCAAATAAAATGTATCTGGCCAGTGGAGAATTAAGTTTACCTTTAGGCTCTTTTAAAACTACAGGCTCCTTGAACACATTCTTATAGCCATGCATATATGTATGTGTTCTTTGATTCACCTTCCTGATTGTATTAAACTATATTCCTTGTATAATAAACCACCACCTGTTAGTGTGTGTTTTAAAGTCATAGTTTTGAATATTTTTCCAGTAAGCAATGAAACGAAATGTATGACCCAATCATGATAAAACTGCCCACTTTAGAAAATTTTAATCAGAAAAGGCCACTCAAACTTCTGTCATTACAATCCACTAGTATCAGTCAATAAGCACAATCTCTGCAGAAGTAAAATTCATCCAGATAATTCTACATTAGAAATTTGTAACTAATAAAAGGCTGTTACTGCCTAACAACTTTACATTTCAGTGTCTCATCTACAAATTCAGTGCTTGCTGCCCTTGAAGAATTAATTGCACCTGTGTTACATTAAAGAAAAAGATACACTGGTAATATTGCAATAGGGAATGACTGAGAGCCTGACACACAAGTTCATAGTTACTAGGCATCTTAAACAAAGGAGAGCACACTAAGAAATGCAGAACCCCTATCTCCCATAAAATGCACCAAATAATCTGCAACTAGGTTATTACATACCATGTCTCCATACCCCTCAAACTCTTAGCACAAGAAATCTGAACAAAACCTAAAATAATGGGGGGGGGGCAAAGGCCCCCAAACAGGGACAGATGATAAATATTGCTCTTAGAGGCTTAGAAAGTTGCTAGAATAATGGCATTTGTCTTGGCATACATTTTCTGAAGGAAATGAAGGTTGAAATTCAAATGTATGACATTTAGTTATAAGTTAGGTTTTAAATCCTCAGTGATTTGCCAGAAAACCACAAATTTTATGAGGAATAAGCCAAAAATATGAGGTACGAATCTAAACAGTTGAGAGGTATGCATACTTCTCAACCTCTTAGTGCATGAAATCTGGACAAAGCCTAACATAATGTGGATGCAGTAGCCGAATAAATAGGGATAGATTTTAAATATTGCACTTTAAAGTTGGTAGAATAACAGGATTTGTGTCAGTCGCCTAGTTCGCGTATGCCTAAGGCCGGCCATGAACCTCACACAGAGTAAATTGTTACAAGCAAAGCACCAAAACACAAATAAAACTGGCCATGATTCCCTGTACAAAACAAAATAAAACAATCCTCTGAAACTACAAAAAAGAAAGAAACAGACAGACGAAAGCGTTTATGTATGATTTTAATCTCTCACTCCTTTCCATCTGTATACTAACTCCATGATCTACCAACCATGGAGAAAAGAGAAAAGCCCACGCACAATGAATTGCCATTAACTACATTAACAATATAGTTAAGTAAACAGTAATAAACTGTATCATAACTACCACAAACAACAAGCTTCACAACTTCTGCACAAAGCTAACAAACTACCCATTCAAAGTGTCTAATTGTGCTAATAAAATTATTAGCCAGTATGCTGTTTTGCCTTTATGAACTTTCAATCTTTGAAATCTCTGTGAAGTCCTTGTCACCATGGATCATGACATTTACATTTCACACAACCAAAAAAATTTAGCTGCATTTTTTTCTTCTTCTAGGATTCAATACCCCAAGCTTAGCTGACATTCAGGTAAAGGTGACATATTTAAATCAAGCTGCCATTGTTGATAGTATTTATTTTTTTGATTGTTGTATCCTTTAGCCAGCTATTGTTCTTGCTTTGCAAAGTTGGCAGAGAGATGAAAATCTATTAAAACAAAATGGGTACATAGTAATGGCAAGAACTAAGATATCTGATCTTGATAGGACTTAACCATTTTTTGTTTGTTTGCTTTTAAGTGAGTGGTATATGTATATCATTCTGTAAGGTCTGCTTTTAGAATTACTGAAAGAGCACATTGTAATTATATACTGGTAAGTTTAATGCAAAAGAATAAAGCTTTACATTCAAGTACATCTTATTAAGCGTAAAATAGAGCAAAAATACATTTTAAGTCAACATGCTTGAGTTTGACTTTTACTAAGGAACCTTCCAGTGATCAGTTTGGATTTGTTTCCTCAAGTATTGATTGCTTTGACATACTAGAATAAAGAATTAAGCATGCATTTACCACACATCTGTACAGAATATATGGAAGAAATAAATTCTTTTTATGTGGCAAATTTTGAAAAGTAGATGTAGTTGACGTCTTGAGAGATCAGTAAGAAATGTAAGTACTCAGTTTGATAAAGCCCTTTCATTACCATGATTTAATTCAGATATTAATATAGTATTAAGCTTGTACCTATATTTTCCTGCTGTTTAGTTTAACTTCTAACTTGGGCTCTACCATATTTTGAAACATTTCCATATTGCAACCTTGAACAGCTAGGGACAGGTTGTAATATTCATTCAAACAGGTATTCTTAGATGAATGAAAACCACTGTTTGCAAGAATACAGCATTTGATTGAAAACTGTTACTTGTCCAAATCTAAAACCTTTTGGTGAAGAAATACTGTTTTAAAATGTATATTTTTTGAGCAACAAATAGAGTAAAACATTGCTAGAAAAGTTTACTCAGATAAGAGAGAGATTGCTATACAAGTGACATTCTGGGAATATTTATTTTGTGGTTTCTTCACACACTCTTAAATACACACATACTATCTCACACAGTAACACACACTTTATCTCTCATACAAACAGAATGAGTAATTTAAATTCCATACACATACATGCATATACACACACTTTCTCTTGTGTACAGAAGTGAACAGTTTAAATCACAAACACAAACATACTCATACCTTCTTATTAAACCGAACAACAGCCAAACGTGTACACATGACCTTAACCCCTCTCTTAACTGAACTAACGTAAGTTCTGCACACGATGATAGTTGTTTTTTAAACCTGTTGAAGCCTCCCAGACAATCTGAAGCTATAAAAGTGGGAGGGCGCTCACCCTTCCCCCTCTTTCTTTTGTTTTGGCGCCCTTCACTCAGAGACAGGGCGCTGAAAAGATCGCAAAATAAAAGTAAATTAATTAAAATAAATAAAAAAATACATAAAAATGCACCCTTTACAAGGCTGGCCTGTACAGCACCCTAGGCGGTCGCCTAGTTCGCCTATGCCTAAGGCCGGCCATGAGTGGCAGACATTGCTACACTATAGTAGCTCTCTGGTGTCTGTGTTATGTATATAGCAGTATCATTTGTAAAGCTAGGCAGGTAGAGGTTCTGCTTTCAGTGTGTGTGTATGTGTGTGTGTGTGTGTGTGTGTGTGTGTGTGTGTGTGTGTGTGTGTGTGTGTGTGTGTGTGTGTGCATGTATGTATGTGCATCCCCTTGCAGCAGTCTACCTGTGTTACAACCACCAGCATACCTCTCAACCCTGTACAGAAAGACATCTGATTAAATCCATATGGAAAACTGGGGCAAACACCAAACATTGAGCACAACCTTCATATAGTGCTGCGACATGCATGGAAACTAGATACCAGAAAAGTTTGTGCATTTTAATGCACTTTCCAAAGGGCATGTGTCATTACATGACAATATCCATCAACAATCTGCAATGTTAGTCTGTCATGATTTTCCTACAGTTTGCCAGAAAACCACAATTTTATGACAGACTGAAAGAAAGTATGTGTCAAACAACAGGACAATTTGCAGACATATGCAGAGGTCACAAGTATGGCCACCATCTGTACCACCCTGCAGGTTGCAGTCCATATTTGGCAAGGTGCGATCTGTGACAACAACTCAAACAGTGAAGAGGTCCCAAGAGTGTAGGACAACAAAAATGTCATACAGCTCTGTACTGATTGTATAGAGCGGTTATTGCACATCAGAAACACCTTTATTTTATAAAAATTGTGTAAGTTAAGATGATGTCACACAAAAAAGATGCCATAGTAGCAAACCAGAGGAAGTCCTGTGTGTTGCACTTGATGTGGGCATGGTATGTCCAGCCAACTGTCACGTTACTACAAGTCGTGTCCCACACTCCACATTTGATAATGTCGCAAATACATTCTGTGTCACCTATGTGTGTGCAATATGTAGACATGTGAAGGCCCTCTGACTACCTGGTGCCCCCAATAACATGTCAAACATAGTAAAATACATACCCTCATCAACTGCATCAAGGTTGAGTGGATGGGGAAAAAAAAAAACATTTGTCCATGGGGTTCAACCGTGTCCAGCAATGGCAGGAGCAACAGGTGCTGATGGGTGATTCTGTTGGGATAAAGTAATGGGTAGGCTTATGAGGGATCCGAGGCCATTACTCTAGTAACCTCCTCTGTATCTATGAACCTGTGGTCCTACAGAACACCCCAGGTGACATAAATGAAGTCTAGCTGGCTATGTCAAGGGGTATGTATGCACGGTCACACTATCTGCCCCCATTGTTACTCACACACTGTTGCACGCATACACACCTAGTAAACATGTACATATACAACCGTATCTTGGTGATGAAAAGGCCACTGTGTTTCCACTCTGCCATACTCACCTGCGGTAATGTCAGCAGCAGCACAGGCTGTAAAAATACAGACACCTGTAGCACAAACAGAATACTGTATGTGAGACAACAGTCAGTAAGCAGTACTAACAGCAATAATGAATCATGGCAGAAAGGTACATACACTTCGACTATGAACCTATGTGTACCCATGGCAATTGCCAGCAGACAGCACCTTGCACAGCCTTACATTACTACATTGTACTATATTCACCTGTGCATCAGACCCATATTAGAATGTCCCTGCATTGATGGTATGGATAACAGGGATGTGGCACAGGTATCATTACATGGACAGGGTGTGGTGTGGGGTTGCCACAGGCCTAGGCTGGGCCATACAGTTGACATTATGCATGTGTGTGACTGTAGGTTGGTGTTCAACTTTTCCATGGAGAGGAGATGTGTATGTCTAGTGGTGACCTGCCTGTGACAGTGATGTGTAAGTGTGTGTATGCACACAGTCAAGCTATGTGGTTGCCATACATGGGGGTATGTTGGACAACCATGGACCATGCATGGCAGGATGTACAATTCACCATCTTTGGCCATGGACATGGGAACTGGTTTTGCCAAGAGTGTCACTGGCATCACTAGGCACAAGGCCAGATGCAGTACTACTCCCTGATGGTGACTGCTGTCTGTTGGATCTTTGTCACTTACGGAACTGGCCAGGATGATGTGCACATGGCCTGCTATGTTGTGTTGTGGACAGCACCCTCCCTTCAGTAATGCTGGTGGTACTGCCACTATGTGAGTGTGACTGTGTATGGCCATGTGGGCTCTCAGCTGATCTTGTTGCTGACCTATGTCCATGTGTCTGATGACCTACTCCTACCACATGCTCAAGCACAGACATTGCATGGTTGAGCACTGACAATGTCTCACCACACCGTCTATCCATGACATCAGCAAAATGACGTATGGCATCACCAATGCCATGGAGGCCATCACGCATGGCAGGAAGTGCTGTATTCATGACCCTGAACACCTGTCTGGTGTAGCATTCAGAATGTGCCTGTGCCTCCATGATGGACTGAAACATGCAGTATGTGACACCTGCTGTGACACCTCTGACATGGGCTGGATGGGCAGCAGTCCTCCTTCAAATACCCCTGTCAATCTGCCTGTGTGGGACCTCACCAGCTTTCTGGGTATGGCTAGTGTCTACACTCACATTTGCCATAGTCAACACACTAGCCTGTCTGATACCACCACCCTCCTACTGTCCATTATCTGTGGTTGCTGGGGACTGGCTATGTGTGAGCATACTGACCATGGGCAAAGACATTGTGGGTGAAAGTGGGATATCAACCAATGGCACAGATTCAGCCCCCAACAACCCCACCTGTGCCTCACTATGACTACCATCACCATCAGAGTCCAATAGGACACTGACATCAGGTTGTGAGGGTGAGAGACCTCAACCCCCATGTTCACCTTTGAGGGTAAGACAACATATATAAACTACTACCTGCACTATAATGTTTGATGATAGACACACACACTCACACACACACACACACACACACACACACACACACACACACACACACACACACACACACACACACACACACACACACACACACATATACAGGTGAAGTGGCACAAAGCCATTATACAGACCACACAATTTCTGAATGATGACATGCACTACACACAATCAGACCATAACAGACACAATCTGGACAAGCCCTCAACAACATGCAGTGCAGCTATGTCCAATTAATGTTGCAACTACTATACACCTCTGAGATATGTGAGAAGTTGTAGTGTGTGATGGACCTTCACCTAACACACTGTGCACCTGTGTACACAATACTAATGTACCCCTGTATAGCACAGTGGTAACAGCTATACAGACATATGTGCCAATATGTTACAGCTCCTGCAAATAGGCTCTGGTGATGACCAATGTGATACACCACAGTTAACCCCACCACAAGTGAACATGCACATATTGCAATATGGCTAAGTGTAACAGTTGTGTGCATGGAAACTGCCTGCCCTTAACATGCATTGGGTATTGGTAAGCTACAACAAGATAGTTCCACACTCACCGGCTTCAGGTAGCTGTTCCCCAGCCACACCAGAGGGAACTATGTAGTTGTGGTGGAGAGGTTGTGTCAGCACACACACATGTGGCATTGGTACAGGATAATATGTGCATTTTTGAACATGTACACTATAAGCTGCGATACTTCCCAATTTGTTGACATTCACAATAGCTGTGCACTTGTGTACATTACAAAACCCCACCAATAAATACAGTTGGACCTGGCATATGCATCCTTATTTGCAAAGGCTGCCACTATGAATGCTACAGTATTGAAGTGATGTCCACTGGGGCCTTACCTGGACGCTCCTTGGCTAATGACTCTGTGACTCCCACCTTCATGACATATATGGCGATTGTTTCCTGGGATGTGGTGGTTGCACCATGGTTGGCGAGAAACTCCTCCATGGCTGTCAGTGGTGCTTGCGTAGCAAGTCGTCCACCCATGCCAGCATGGTCCCTGGCCACAGTTGCAGCCCTTTACCATGCATTGTGGATGAGGTCGTGGCACAGTGTCTGACCTGCTTGTAGGTATGTTCGCTTTGTCCTAAATTGTTCACAGTCACTACCACTTCTGCCCACAGGGGAGGGCATTCCTGCAGGTTTTTCCAGCTCCTCCCCAACAGTACCCTGTGATGGAGTCAGAGTGCATCAATGATAGCTGCAGTCTCAGCTTCTGAGAATGAAGGTTGCCTTCAGTGGTACATCCCACCTGATAGACATGAATGGGGAAACACATCACAGGACCGCATACATTGGCCATCATTATGTACAGATCCTGCAATATAGCTTTGCTAGCACTATCCACCACTAACACCCACATCATATGCCTGCCATCTATCAGCACAGTATGTGTGTGGGTATTGTCACCATACTGGCATTATAGCATGCGTTGCCCTCCTGATCCTGATATTTTATGTTCCCCCAATGAGAACCATTAATGTGCATAATCATCCATTCATCATTCACACTGGGACTGCTGCACGAGTGCAAGTCATGTTTCACTCTGTTAACTAACACACGCACACACACACACACACACACACACACACACACACACACACACACACACACACACACACACACACACAAAACCTCCACCTGGTGATTGACCTGGACTGGACTTGTTGTCAGCTTGGAGAGTGTCCCACACAATCACCCTGCAGTGAAATGGGCACCATATCCATATCATGCAGGGTTACTACCTCCACCGTTGCAGGCATAACCTGGTCAACTGGATGGTTAGCAGCACATACACCCTTGGGATACCACCTGGGTCCCTGTTGGACGGGGACATCAGTTGCTGCCTTGCATACATTTGGGCTAACATGTGGCCTAAGGATATGTCTGCTCAGGGCCCATAGCCTAGTAACCTCATATGGTACCAGGAATACCATAAATGGCCTGACTTATGTGATAGACTGTGTTGTTATATGTCCACACACATCACTGACATTGACTGCTGGGTGTTACCTATGGGCAGTGTTACAGTACCATGTCATCCAGCCTACATCCCACAAATAGGTGAGTGCTCCTAAAGGTGCATGTGGACATTCCTGGAACATCTCAGCTACACAATAACTGAAATCAGTGCATATGTGTTGTAGGGTGACCTCCTCATAGGTGTCTGACATCTGCAGTACCCAGATGTTTGCAGAATGTGTTCATCTACCTGATAGATGTAGACCCCCTGCCAGACAAATGTGTATTTCCAGACACCAGTTGGACAATACGTGATGGTTGCCCACATACTTTGGGGAATGTGTCTGTGACGTGCCACACCCCTGAGGACACAGTCATGGTACCTGAATATCTGGTACTGTATCCATTCCCTTACACTGTATGCTCAGTATGCATGCACTGCTGCTGAGCCAGTGCCAGCATCCACAAACTACTAGTACCTATAACTGCCTGTCCTGCCACAGGGGCTTAGCAGATATGCTAGCCATAGGTCTCAGGCAATAAGATACAGGTGTGGAGTACACACTCACCTAGCCAGAGTATGTCAAGAATGGTCAGGGAGATCTGGACAATCTGTGAAATAATCCTGTATGGCATTGGCAGACTGAGAGGGGCTCAATGATGGTACATGATGTGATATGCCAGCTGTATCCACCAGTACATACTGTCTGTGTGATGCCCCTGAACTGGCCCAGTCAACAGGGAGCCTCAATCCTCACCACTACCACCAGTGAGGGACATGCACAATGAGAGGATGTCAAGTACATGCACAGTATAGCATAATTACCCTTCAAAGTACACACAGATCAAGTCAGTCTGGGATTAGTTTGTCCCTCTCTCTCCAGATCCCCAGTAACACTCCCCAGTGGCACAGCTATATGGTTAACATCTCAGCAGAGTGGTCAAGCTAAAACATCTGTCACCCTCTCTGTCTAACCAGTGCTTCAGGTCCCTGCCCAAGTAGCTGACACACACACTTTGAGATTTGATCTATAAATCTATGAATCACACACACACACACACACACACACACACACACACACACACACACACACACACACACACACACACACACTCCTGGGAAAGGCTGGCACATGTTTACTAGCTATGGCCCCTTCTGCCCAGACTTTTAGGTAGTTCTGACTGCCACAATCCAGCTCTTTACCAGCTACTGTAAGGGTGATGAATCCTACTGTGTGATGTGCCTATTAGCAAAATGGTAAGTGTGACCAAGATCAAGGCTATTGTAGTGGGTATGCAGTGTCACCAAATACATATGCAAGTACTGTAAGAGCTTACTTAGTTCCGTTCTATATTAGAAGACTGAAAGATTACTTCAGTGAACACTCACATGAACGAAAACACTGGTAATTGAACTGCTGATTGTGGGGGGGTGGGCTGCACCCCCACACCCCTCACTAACTATATATTCCAACTCCGAGATCACACTACAGTGAGGAAAGGGAAAAAATCCCACTCCTCACTGTACTGCGACCCCACAAACACCCTTTCATTTACCAGCATTTTGCTCATGTGAGCGTTCGCTGAAGTAAACTTTTGGTTTTATAATATAGACCCCTTAGTTCTATACAGACCAGACACAATGACAATGTTTAACTATATTTTATAATAACTAATAAAGGAACAAGATAATGCTCAATCAATACAGTAACTACACACTTCAGACTCACAAGGAATAATTTAAGACAACACGGCAGGACAGTCTGAAATAAATACAGCAAACATCTAAAGTAATAGGTTCATTGGTTCATGGGATGATACTAGGCTATTGGCCTGGAGGCCCTTATAAGCCTAGCCAAGAGTTTTGCCCATGTTCCTTCAAAGTCAGCACCTGTTTCCTCCTGTCCAGTAGGAACAAAGGTGGGATCCCAGGGGTGTATTTTCTGTTAACTATGCAGTCATCCAGGTTTATCTTAAAGAGAGCTAGAGAGGTACTCTGCTTGACATGGAGAGGGAGTCTATTCCACATATGGTGGAGTCTTTGGGACACAAATCTATCCTGCCAACAAATACTATTGATGTCACTGAGCAGGTTAAGAACTTGCATGTGGGTTGTGTGTGTGTGTGGGGGGGGTGTCCTAAAGATATGCAGCAACTCCATCAAGGCTGGGTCGGAAATGGCCTTGTATGCCAGACACAGGTCACCTATGATCAGCCTGTATGAGACTGAATAGAGGGACAGGGCTTTTAGCTTATCTGTATAGGATAGGTCTTTGAAAGCATGGATTTTCCTAGTGAGGAACGTCTGTGTTCTCTGCAACTGCTGCATGTGCTTTGCAAGGTACATGCCAAAGGAGGCATTGTACTTGATAATGGGTCTGATAAGGGAGGAGCACAGGGATGTTATGACCTCTTTGTTCCTGGATGACATACCCTTATTTATGAAGTGGGCTATGTAGAAACGTACATATCTGTCTGATGCTTGTGTAGAACTGGAAGTCATAACAAAGTTAAACACTTTTACATTTTCAAGCCAGTAATTATTTATGTTTCAACACAATACAAAAAAACCTGTAGCTGTAGACATTTATGTCTGCTTGCTGCACAGAAACTGAGATAACACATTTGTAAAACAAGTTCAGCTTATTTACTTGAAGTTTTGCAACTTATGTCTGTCTGTATGAGGCTTCCTGCTTCTACTGTTAATACAAATATTTGCACAGGTAATACTTGATATACATTTCTGTTCTTTGGCAGTACAGCACCCTGTGTTAACACTCTTGAAGCTCAGTCATACCTTTCAAACTCTTAGAGCAAGACATCTGGACAAAGGCACAAATAAAAGGGGGGCAAAGGCCCCAAAATAGTCTCACTTTATAAATACTGCTCTTACACAGTTAGACAGTTGATAGAATACCAGGTTTTCCATTCACATGAATATTCTGAAGGACATGACATCTGACATTCAAATGTGTGCAATTATTTTATGACTGCAGTCTTTAATGATTTGCCAGACAAAGCACAAATGAAAGAAAAAATTACTACAAATATGAGGCAAACATGTGGTCAGTCTGCAAATCTCTGGAAAGTTTCGAGGTATGAGCTCAGTACATAATATACAATTCAGCACACACTTCTGCACAAGTTGTTTATTATCCACATAACATATATAGGTCTCATATATTTGCAAGACAAGCATATGTATCATAGTAATATTCACTAATGACATATGAACATTTGCAACATCCCAGGTAGACGGGCTGGCAGTGTCATAGTCAGTATTGTACAACAGACAATGCAGTAGTACTCATATGTGAGCTGACCATTGCTGGGGTGACTCATGGGCCAGAGCTGTGATCTATGTTACTGCAGACAGAGCCATCATGGATGGCCATAGTTACTGGACAGCAGAATAACCACAACATGTCAGTCCAGGAAGTCTTGCTGAGATCTACTGTTTAAATTCCTATTTCCCATGATTGCATCCCCCATCTGCATTCTATTACATGCTTAATTGTGTGGCATAACTGTTATAGTGCTGTACTCCTTTGTCAGAAGAAATCCACAGGTATTGTTGTCAAGGTTCGCAGTCTGTCTTCCTGAAAAAAGTGTCAGACCTGTTTAACATAGGCAGCAGCTTGCCTTTTGTAGGTAATGCTCATGAACAGGTGATGGCCTGTGCACCAGTCTGTGTCTCCCACTTGCTAATTGCATCCAGAACAGCTGTGTTGCCTTTCCATTAGGCAATGGCATGGAAACACAGTGCTATAATTATGGCAAAAATGTGGGCCTTGCCCCTTTTCCTCATTTCCTGGCCTGTGTGTAGGACATTACCGAGGTGTGGGAGCTACAGCATCACAGAGGTTAGGTAGAAATACTGTCCATTGTTTGGGTTGATGTGTTATATCCAAAGTTTGCATGCTATGTCTGCATAACTATCAAGCTGTTAGCACAACAAATCTGGACAAAGGGCCAAAAATAGGGACAGATTTTAAATATTGGTCTTATTAACTTAGAAATTTGCTAGAGTAACAGTGTTTGTTTTTACAGACATTTTCTGAAGGATTTGAAGTCTAATACTGAAATGGATATCATTATTTAGTGACTTCATTCTTCATATCATCCCAGTGATTTACTAGAAAACCAGACAATTGTATGAGGAATAGGCCAAAACTATGAGGCAAAGATCTGGGCATTCTGTGGAAAATTGTACAGTAGAGAGGTATGTATGTCTGGCCATTGTTAACAGACTTTCAGATTCCGTAGCAGTGTAGTGTGTAAGGGTGAGTAAGGAGACAGGCAGATGTGAGAGTCATAGATCCTTTTCTGTCTGACTGTGCATGTTGCTACAGTTTATGCTTGTCTATCAGCTGGCTATGTTTGTAGAGGGAGACTGTGACGCATGTCCCTTAAAACCTCAACATCCCCCCCAAACATTTTTGTCTGGCTATTGTGTGGATGCTGGTCTATCAGCTGGGTATGTTTGTAGAGGGAGACTGTGACGCATGTCCCCTATAACCTCCACATCCCCCCCAAACATTTTTGTCTGGCTATTGTGTGGATGCCCTGCTCTAGGTGCTTGTGAGCAAGGTCAGGTCTGCAGCAGGTAGCTGGACATACTGCTGCATGTGTAGCAGGCCACAGCTGCTGCATTCTGGCCAGGAGTCAGACTAGGTATTGTGAAGACATTGGGGGAGAGCAAGCTGTTGCTGTCAGTGAGGGTGCGGTGTCAGCTGTTGTATCCCAGCATGCCCTGGTTGAGGGTACCCACAACAGTCCAGGTGAGGCATGTGGCTGTGGTGCATATGTTACATAATAGTGCCATCCAGAGAGTGGTAGTCAACATTTACTACACATATTCATAATTATCAGATGTGTCGCACCCTCCAGGCTTTTAAAGTGCTACTGTGGGTGGCATTGACTGTGGTAGGAGCAACCAGTTTCACAGGATATTGCAGGGCTCAGTTATTCCTATGTAGTATTGACTTGCCTGTAGTTATCATGCCACAGACTGGTGTGTGTGCCAGGACTGTGGGTGTCTAGATGTGACAGATGCTAGAAATGTTACAGATTGCGCTAATCTGGCATGTGCATTTGTAAGACATATGTGCATGTATACGCTGTATAACACAGGATTTGCATTGACATGTGTGCTCCGATGGGTATGATGTTGACACAGAGCTAACTGTCATGGTTTTCTAACCCCAATCTGCACTGCATTGCCAGTATCTGAGCAGACAGGGTAGGTTTTATGACAACACTACCATAAATAGGGGGAACAACTGCGGATATTCAGCAACAGTCTGTGCAGTTGTCAGCTCTACTTGATATTGTAGGCCTTCCGTACATCCAGCAGCATTTATTTGTCTGTGTACTTGTTCTGTATCTGCATCAGAGGCCCAAGTACAGTGTGATTTGGGCCACTATATATTGGAGTACTGTGCGAATGGCAATTAGGATATGCTTGTAAAAACTGTTGTCATACTTCAGAAGTCAGTTGATGTATTGGTATGTTCCTCTGACTGTATTTCTGAGGGTTCTGGGTTCAAACATTGGCAGTGATGTCTTTTTTTCCCTATAAAGTCACATCCCTGTAGTACCTGATATCTTTACAAAAGCATCAGTAATCCCCTACAGCTGTTTGGTGTAGTGGTGTGTTGGTGTGATTCTAGTTCAGAAGGTCCTTGGTTCAATTATCTGCATGTTTTTCATTTTTTCCTGTTACATGACTGTAATGCATGATATCTTTACAGAAGCATTGCTAATTTTCCAGAGCTGGTTTGGCTTACTGGTGCATTTGTCTGACTCTAGTGTGTAAGATTGTGAGTTGGAAAATTGGCTGTGATGACTTTTTTCCCTAACGTGAAATGACCGTAATGCATGATATATTTACAGATGCATTAGTAAATCTCAAAGCTCATTTAGTGTAGTGGTATGTTGCTCTGACTGTAGTGCACATGGTCCTGGATTTAAGACTTGGTGGGGCTGATTATTTTGTTGCTGGGAAAAGTGGCTGAATGAGGTAGAGTGATTAAAGCAGTTTTAAGTGGGTTTGCATGGGTTTGCTTTATGCTAAGCAGTGCCAAGAGACGCTTAGCTTCCCTTAGCTTTGCTTAGTGGTACTTACTCCTAATTAAACCTACGCTAATTACAAAAAAATAAAAGAAAAAGGGGTGATAGGAAAGTGGTGAAATGAGGGTAAGCAGGGGAAAAAACATTATGAAAGGCAGCTAGGGATGTGCAGGATGGGTGTAGGAAAGGACTGTAGCTCTCCATTTTCTCTGCAGCAACAGCTATGAATGATGTAGACAATTTGGAATTTAGACCCTCACACCCCACAGGGAGGGGTGTGGGTGACATACATTGGTTGAGTAATTCAAGGGTAAATTGATTGATGGCAGTGTACGTGGGGGCGAAATGGAGAGCTATGTATGGGGCGTGATTTTTTGGGGGGAGGGGACAGATGCACCCCCCCTTTTTTTAAGGTCAGAGTGGGATGTTGGGGAAAGGTTGTAAGTACGTTTGGGGAGGTAAGCTGGGTAGGAGAGGTTGCTTTTGCAGACAGACAAGACAGACAAGACAGCAGACAGGTACAGTGTATGACACATAAGGGGGGTAAACACCTTGTACAGCGAGGGTGGTTGGGAATCGGAGGCCCATGTGCCCTGAGATGGAAACAGTGGGACTGAGGTCCCCACCCATGGGCAGTTACCACAGCCCCTTCACAGCCCCAAAGGTGGCTGTGCTGGGGGCTGGACAACAGGACCAGGCTGCCTTTTGAGGTTAGCCAGTCTGCCCTCAATCTGGCTCAGGTATATATCCAAAACTGTCTGGATGTGCAGCATGCCTTGTAACTTTTTGCGAGTGACTGGTTCCTTTCTGCACCCGTTCCCAGGGGGGGCAGGCCCCATCCCCTGAGGTGGTTCCACCCGAGGGTGGTGTAGGACCAGTTGAGTATGCAGTTCCAGGTTGGGTCCCAGATGTGCTGGGCCCAGTGCAAGGCCAGATGGGGTGGGACATGCAGATCTGCTGAGATCTGCCTTCCCAAACATATTATGGTGTTGAGGTTTTTCAAAATGTATTGGTTAGTCATGAGCAACACTTTTCAAAATTAGTTATAACAGCATGCATGGGTGTTCCAATTAACCCAGAACAATAGAACTGAAACAATTGTATAGCAAACAGAACACATGGATAAGTGGAATAACAGTCAGTATTGTAACAGCATGCCAGTTACATTTATGGCAACAGGCCACCAACAATGGTATTTGAACAAGGTATGTTTGTATGCAACCAATTAAATATACGTACAATAATAGAACACAAATCTCAACATTAGGTTTTAAGAACAACATACCTATAGTATATGAATCATAATTATTGATGCAGATAAGGGGTGGGGGAGATAAAAAAGTCCATTACCAACTGCATAGGCTTATATTTTTCATAACGGTACTGTTCAATACTATACAGGTCTGCTCTCACTTTACATCTACCTGTGGCCTATAGCTTCTGTAGCACATACATACCTGTTAAACTGTCAACCTGGAATGGTATAGTGTAAACTGTGATGATTCTGGGTACATGATTAGAGGGGACTCATACATGCCAGGGTTACATATATGACTAACAAGGTGTACCCTGCACTGCTGTTGTGTGAGTGTGCTACTGGCATACTTCAACTGGATTCATATCTGTGCCTAAGATTATTGGCAACAGAGATTTCTAGCTGTGACAGCATGACACTTGAGAGACATGTATCGGGAAGGGTGCATGGTGTATGTGCCTATCCTGCTGTCATTTGCAGGCATGGGGTTGAACACTGGAACAGTTGTACACATTTTATTAGTATACCCTTCATACGGCTACTACAAACATTTCTTTACCTGTCCATCCTATGGAGAAAATATCTGTTAATGCTACCTATTTCAACAAATATTCAGGATTACTTGTGTGTAACTATAAACACATCTTAGTAACAGTCCCTGGATTCCAGTCATGGTCTGTGTGTGAAAAAATGAATGACTGCTTACCTGACCCCTATACATTTGGACATCATATATTTGCAGTCTCTACCTATGACACTCTCATACTTGCCTGCATCAGCATACCCACATTCAGGATCACATAGATCTGAAATGTAAAGGTTAACAGAAGGCAATGCTGCAGGGGACACACTATAATACATTGCAGATTAATATTCAAGGTTCAGGTATTAGTGCAGGACATATTTCATTATATCTTGTTTTACAGCTCCACCATCTACAATCATATTTGTTGTGTACTACCTGTACACATTGTATTTCTTCAACAACATACCAGATTAAACACAACCGTTTTTGGTAATAACCTTTATCTTGGGTAACATGACACAGTGCTTTATTACAGATGAGATTCTACATTCAGTAGTACTGCATATCCTGTAGATGATGAATGATTGTTATTTTACAGTAGCTCTCACAGTGCAGTTAATTAGCAGGTTCATTCCTACACATTATTAGCTTAGTATTGCCTTTGTTTCATCAACAGTAACTTGTTTGCTGCCTTCTTTTGTATTACACAGCATCTGGCATTAATCACTTATATCAATATTGGTCTGACAAAATGTATTTATTCAGTACACTCAGGACACACATACCTACTGGCAGTAAACAATGCACTCCTTCTTATTTATTGCACTATATACTGTAAGACAGATCTGTACTCACCAGACTCTCAGTGCAGCCTCGCCAAACTGTCAGCATGGCCTTCCACATTGCCAGCTCTCTCCTATGGAGCTGTAGGGAAAAAAACAACTATTATGTATACCTGTCTATTACATACTCATGCTAGAATTTGGTAAAGCTATGAATGAAATACTTACAAACTACTGAGTATCATTCCCATCCTGAGTGTATTGGATCCATTGGGTCAAGAGCACCCCCTTTCTCTGCTTTAGGTCTTCATAGTGATGACGCACCTGCTCACCAGTTTGGGGGATTCCAGTGGCACTGGTGTGGTCATGTGCCAGATGATCCCAGGCCTCGGATTTGTATTAGGAGCCTTGGTACTGGCTCTGCAGCAGTCTGTCATCATGGTGTTGCACAAGGAGCCCAGCCATGTCCCTGGACTCCAAAATGCCCCAGCGCTGTGAATGAAAGTGCGGTCCCTCTCCAACTCCAGACATAGCTCCTGCAGTGATCAAACTACAACAGGTTCTGCCTGTATTCCCACCTGTTCAGTTTAAATATGGCCATATTCCCATCCTTTCCCATCAATGGACCATTTTCAAAAATGCTGAGCAATGCTGAGCAGTGCTTAGCAGTGTGGAAACCTGCTTAGCTGGGCTGAATGCTACTTAGAATTAAACTTCTTAGCAATGCTCAAACCGGCAAAGCAGAGCTAAGCATTTCTAAGCATTGCTCAATTTTCATTAAAACAAAATTAACAAATTAGACATTAATTACTCATTTCTGACATATTATTAAGTGTATATATTTTACTTTACATGACGTCCCCCTATGTACTTTGATTACATTACTTTGGGGTATGACTGTACTGTATGGGACACTTGTGTGTTTACATGGGGAATTTCACATCATATATCCACCGACACTGGAATTTTGGACCAACTACACTACCCTGGTTAACAAATATCAATTACTACATCATTAAAAGAAAAAAAAATTAACAATGCTTTCTCATGTAAAAGCTGAATGACCTGTCTTAGTATTCAAACCGTGCACCTAGTGCATGCAAAGCCAGAACTCTAACCACTAAGCTAACTCGCCAGTGACAATTTCAGCTATACATTTCTTTATAGCTCTTCATGACATTTTAAGCACTGCTGAGCAAAGTGCAGCAGCGCACAAACCCACTCAGCTACATTTAAACTTCTAATACAGTGGAAAAAAATACAACCATTTTAAATATGTATATATCACTATGTTAACTATTAGCATGTTAGTTGCAGGCCACATACTCTTCATGAAAATCCAATGGTAATGCAAAACCTGTCATTCTATCAACTTTCTAAGTTTGTAAGAGCAATATTTAAAAACTGTCCTTATTTCTTGGCTTCTGTCCCACTTTTAGTACTGCCTTTGTCCAGACATCTTGCTCTAACAGGTTCAGATGTGTGTCCGAGGTAACTTTTTATAGTAAAATGCCGTACAGCACTTTCACAATGCAGGGGGTATGCTACAGTTCCTGTCACACACACCCTGCATTCCATTCCATTCAACAATACTTTTTTTGGGTCCGCGGACACAGAAGGGATTCTAAAGTGCTGTACAGCACTTTAACAGTGCAGGAGGTATATTACAGATCTGCGAGCACTACTGCAACACGCCCCCTGCACTCATTGAATAGCCATGTTCCTGGCTCCATCTCAGTAGCATGCCTTCATTAATATGTAAGACTCACTGCAGAGAGGGAGATGCAAACACAGACACCATTCACTCTGTGTAGGAATAACGCTATTCCTACACAGAGTTTACTGAATCATGGGGTAAGTCATAACCTGAAACCACATGCTGAAAAACAAATGTACGTAAGTTGATGCAGTCCCATTGGCAAGGCATGTGTATGACACATACACAAAAACAAATGTACAGGTCCCTAATATGCAGTAAAAGACTAGCAGAATATAAAAAGTGATATACCCATTATACTAGGAATATTTGCAATATACTGTGGATTTCATGATAAAGTGCAACAGAAAAATGAAATAATATCACAGATATATTTCATAGTTTCATAGTTTCATAGTATAGTAATCTACAAAAATACATAAAATGTTAAATATGAGTGGCTTACATGGCCTCATTATCAGCACAAATTGTAGCTAGCAAAGGGTGTGTGACATGTTTGAGGAAGACAAGTAATACACACGCCCTATGAACTGGGGTGATAGAAAAGCAGATGTAGGCTGAGTTTGAAGAAGAGGGTCATGCAAGATTGATGAGTGATGAGCAAAGTAAGATGGGGAGTCAGGGGGCATGGACATTTTTTTTGGTAGGAATAGGCCCCTTTATTGGAGAATTGAATGTTTGGAAAAGTCATAGAAATTAGAGTAGGTGAAAAGTGTAGGTAACAATCACAGACAGACAAAGGTCAGCAATATACAAAAAGGACAAGTGGGGTACAAAGACAACATATATATGCACTGTATAACATGGGTCAAGGGAAGTTTATAGACGATGTAGGGATACATAACATACCAGCCATGGTGGACCACAATTATACATAATGAAACTAATATATAAAGCAGTCCTGTGATATTGCAAATGGTGTATCTGTCATATAAAAAGGAGTAGAACTGATGGTAGGCATGCATCAGGGACCACTAATTGGAGAATGTCAGTATTGCAGTACACCATAATAAACACTAGACATCATCATTCAAAAGTTTATCAGCCATACAGGTGTAACTCAATCAACCAAAAGGCAGATCACATCTGTAAAAAGTATACTGAAGCAGAACTTAGATTAGAAGCATCAACCCTACATTTAAGAGGATGTATCTATGCACAAAACCAAGCATCAGCACTGTAGCAAATGTGTCCAGTGTATAATAATCAAATATACATACACACTGCACAGCTGGATAGGAGAACTGAGATGCTATCATTACATACTGGGGACAACTCAGATGGTAGTCAAGTGCACAATGTAGACATGTGACATGCAGTTGTATCATACAACTGGAACATCCAGAAAGATCAGCACGCTTACCTACAAAAAGGACACAAAATGTTATGCTGCCATACAGAAAGGTCATGGTGATAGAGACACATTAAAAAAATATCAAAGAAACATGACAAATGAACATCAGCAAGCCTGTTCATTAACAAGTATGCAGGAAACATTGAAAGCATGTCAAGAGAATACATGACACACCAGTCAAGATACGACACAGGTAGAAACCTCACGATGATGACCACAGTGTGTGGATATGAATTGCACATGTATGACAGCCTATTATGGTGGCAGAGTTGTCCTACAAGTGAAAAAGTTATATGGAAGATGGAAATTGGTCCCATTATAACTGTAGACCTAAGGAACAGCATGTCAGAAAAAGCTGTCACATACAAATACAGGTCATGCATTCCTGAATAAAACCATACTTGCATGTGTCCCCAACACAATACTGACTGCAAGTGCAGCATAAAAGAAGCTGCAAGGAGTATGCTGCAAATGGGAGGTTTCTAATGTCTGATTTCTTTACATATAATGACATGTAATCTTTTTGTGCAAGTGACAAAACCAACACAGTCAAGTCTAACAGTAAAATTGCAAGTAGCACAGGCACATATTAAAATCTGTCTTGAATATCACATAACCATATGTATTGCCATGCAACAACACAAGGCACACTCACATACAGGAATATTAAGGTAAACTGTAACTGTGTTTGACTGCCAGTGTACACACCTATTGCACACCACAAGGGTGAGTAAGACTCAGTTGTATAACTAAATAACCAGGGTCTGTTCAGGGGCTACAAATGTAGAACTATAAAAACACTGCAGGCATACTATGCAGAATGAGCATGGCAGAGGAATGTAAACATTTGGTACTGGCACATTGTAGGAAATATTCTAAAAGCACATTACAGTTGGCTTGTGCCATAAAAATGAGCATGAACACTACTTTGATACAGTGCAAATAATATTACACATGAGAGGGTACCAACATAATAAAATAATCACTTTGCATATCACTTGAGCCCATTAGTGTCATATACCACTGAGACAGTTTACTCACATGTGCATAACCTTAACATAAGTGACAAAATACAATTGTATGGCACAATACATGACAAATGAAGGCACAATGAGCAGTTATCACATGGGCAGATTGTGCCTTGGATTTTCTGATGCAACAATTTCAAAAAGAATGTGAACTCTCATTGCTGTGGCAACTATGGCTAAAAGCATACACAATGCCAGCATTACACTAAAGATGCATGCAAAGTAGACAACTATGTCACCAATGTAAAGATACCATCACAAGAGTATAGCAACACAGTGGAACACATGGGGAATGTTAGTACTGTTAGCAGGTGCAACATCCCACACATGCCATATGCCATCACCAGGTAATGTAGTCATGTCAGCACTGTCAGTATGGCAACTTTATTGTCACTGGCAAACTGCAATCTGCATTGCACTTATCTGCCACAGACAAGGTCATACAGGACCATAAATGACAAAATTATGGGCCACAGTATGCAGATCAGAAACACCACAGACAAAATTCAGGATTAGATGAGCTGTCTGTCTATAAAACTGTCAGCATAAATGACAAGCAGTGTGGGTCTATGTGACATGATGGTTATATTGGCATTGACGCTTCTGAAAAATCACATAACCCCATAACAACCAGACTTTGAACTATGCATCACAATGTATATAGTAAAAGCCGGACTGCAATATGGGCAAAGCTGCACACATATGTGCATATAAGTGCAAGAAAACCCAAATAACAATACACCATGGTGGCAGCATTATATGAATGCAACATGTAGACAATACTTATGATCCAGAAACCCCTACTTGACAGGGTCAAACATCGCATATGATCTGTCTCTCACATGATCTCCCAGGAGTAATAAATAGCTTGTCCCATGTCTTGGAAAAATGCTCCTATGAGGTCTTGCATCAGGGTTTGGAAAACATCTGTTACCACATCACTGATATGGTTCTCAGGTCATCCAGATGTGGTGGTGATGGAGGTCATCATCATTACTCAGATGGAGTGATGGCCCTTTATGGTTCCAGTCCACCATTGTCATCATCTCTTGGACGTCTTTTCTGGTACTCAGAGTTAGAATCTGCTGGCAGAGGTTTAACATGTTGACACCATTTTCAGTGGTTGGGTGGGCTGGTTTAGGTCTTGGAATCTGTAACATGACAGTAACATTAATCAGTCACATTATAATAAAAAGCCAAAATAGTGCCATATAACATCAGTATGTATGACAATGCACCATTTTCAACATATATACAATGTGGAATTAACCATTCACGGGATGCATGTATGGTGAGCATTACCCCATCTGTAGTTGTGATGTCACAATGTGCAATATTGCCAGCTTTATCTCAATACACATTTGCTGTTTGCTCTTTCAGAGTGATAATAACAATACATCTGCAAGACAGGTGTGCCAACAATAATGTAGACATCAAACTTCAGGTATAGCTCAGACAACATCACAGCCAAATGAGGGAAGAACACAAAAGACATTTTGCAGTTTGGGGTATACTGTCTGTTAACATAACTGTCGTGTTAGGCACCCTGTCACTACTACTATGCATAGCAGATGTGTAACAGAGCACAGCAATGAAATATCATGCAACATGTCAAATACAGCATCTACAGTGGCCTGCATATAAACACACACAGCAAAACATGACTAGCTCTGTTTTTAATTTGCAGGAAAAAGAATGCAATATTCAGATGTATCACAAGTGTGTAACTCATACAAAGTAAAGGTATCAAACAAATTATGTAGATGCTACAGAACAATGTCAGCTATTCAGCTATAGCACATAATTTATATAGTGACATGACACATGCACAGCCATCAATATAATCATAGGTCTCTGCTGCACATAATTTATATAGTGACATGACACATGCTCAGACATCAGTATAATCATAGGTCTCTGCAGCATGTAATTTATATGGTGACATGACACATGCACAGACATCAATGTTATCATAGGTCTCTGCAGCACGTAATTTATATGGTGACATGACACATTGGGGATAGTTAGGTTTGTTTAGCATAGTTTTGCGTAATGTCTTTTTAAATATGTGGTAGGAAAGAGGTGTGCCTAATTAAGTGATTGCTTCTAACCATTTAAATAACACTCTTTTCCACTGTGTATTTTTTTCTGAGGAAGTTGCTATATTTCAGCAACGAAAAGCGCTTCAATAAATTATTCTTCATTTACCTGTGGGTCTGCTGTTCTGCTTTATTGCTGACTTGTGGTTTTCTTTGGTTTATTTGTATTTCCCTAGTTTTATTTGGTGTGTGGGGTCAAGTGTTTGGAGGTTCCCAATCTCTCCATTTATGAGTTCCATAATGATTCGCTCCATTGCCTTACAGATCAGACTGGTCAGGCTTATTGATCAGTAGTTCCCAGGGTCAGTTGTGGGCCCACCCTTGTGCAGCGGAACCACCGTTGCTGTGCGCCATTCTATGGGCACATATCCTGTCGAGATGCTGAGACTGAACATGATATTCAGATGCGTGGTTAATTCATTTTGGAGCTCGTGTATGACACAGCCTGGGACACAATCTGGTCTCATGGAGGCAGTGTTTTTAGCTTTAGATAGAGCCTTATTAACCAATGTATCAGTAATAATTGGAGTTACACAATCCCCTGGAGTAGTAATAGGCCCTGCAGGTAGTGGGGGATTTGTACTGAACCTGTCAGCCAAGATGTTGGCAATGTCAGTGGGGTCAGTGTATTTTCTTTCATTTTGTACTAGCTCAGAACAGACCTGAGCGTTGGCATTTAGGTTTTTGACGTAACCATTGAAGGCCTTATGGTTATCCTTGGCATCCTTGACAACTTTCTTTTCGAAATTGGCTTTAGTTGACTTGATGAGGGCCCTCAATTTCTTACTAATGCTGATCAGGAATGATTTTTCTACTTGAGATTTGGCCTTTTTTTGTATAAGTCTCCTCCTTTTATTGTATAGTTTGCTTATGGCCGGGGTCCACCAGACTGGTTTCTTCTTGCCTGAGTAAGGAGTCTTGGTCTTATTTGGGATAGCACAGTCCATGCAATCCTGAAGATGTATATAAAGTGCCTTGGTGTAGGATTCCACATCCTGGATATCATTATCCTTCTGCAAGGGAATAGTGAAGATTTCCACTTCTGATGCAAGTAGTTTGAAGTTTACTTTGGAAAGGTTTGTTATGATGGTTTCTTTGACTGGGGGAGGTGGAGGGTTGAGGACGTCCAGGGTTATCAGTTTGTGGTCTGATATGGTCAGAGAGGGAGTGATAACGGGTGTGGTACAATGTGCGCCCATATTTGTGATGACTAAATCAAATATGTTGTCCCCTCTAGTTGGAGAGCATACTAGTTGTTCAAGGGCATTTGAATTTATAAATTCTATGAAACGCTGGGCATAGGAGTTAGAACTTTGTTAGTTTGCCTAGTCTATACCTATCATAGGTCTATCATAGTTCTCTGCTGCACGTAATTTATATAGTGACATGACACATGCACAGACATCAATGTAATCATAGGTCTCTGCAGCATGTAATTTATATGGTGACATGACACATGCACAGACATCAATGTAATCATAGGTCTCTGCAGCCCGTAATTTATATAGTGGCATAACACATGCACAGACATCAATATAATCATATGTCTCTGCTGCATGTAATTTATATAGTGACATAACACTTGCACAGACATCAGTATAATCATAGGTCTCTGCTGCACTTAATTTATATAGTGACATGACACATGCTCAGACATCAGTATAATCATAGGTCTCTGCAGCATGTAATTTATATAGTGACATAACACATGCACAGACATCAATGTAATCATAGGTCTCTGCAGCACGTAATTTATATAGTGACATAACACATGCACAGACATCAATATAATCATAGGTCTCTGCTGCGTTTAATTTATATAGTGACATGACACATGCACAGACATCAATATAATCATAGGTCTCTGCAGCATATAATTTATATAGTGACATGACACATGCACAGACTTCAATGTAATCATAGGTCTCTGCAGCACATAATTTATATAGTGACATGACACATGCACAGACATCAATATAATCATAGGTCTCTGCAGCATATAATTTATATAGTGACATGACACATGCACAGACTTCAGTGTAATCATAGGTCTCTGCAGCACATAATTTATATGGTGACATTACACATGCACAGACATCGATATAATCATATACTTTTGATGTTTATTTAACACAAATAATGATGTGCATATAGGAGTAATGTCATGCTATACTAAAACTAAGAGTACTGGCCCATATAGATTTGTACTACAATTATATGAGAGGCTGTCAAGTTGTACACTTCACTGACATGAAACAAGGGTGTGTGCAGCACTAATGTCCATGTAAGACATAGATGGTTATAATGCTTGAAGATATACATGACTACTGAGTGAGGGCATCCCCCCAGTGGAAAACCATCTTCTATTGTCTAAAACACTGGTGGGACAGGAGGAGTAATATTTGGGTAATATATGCATATTCACAAATGACATGCATCTGCCAAAGAAGTTAGGAGAATGGTATGTATGCCATTTGTTTGCAGAACACACAGCACTGCTGCCAAAAGGCAGTAACCAATACCATAACTTATATATGAAGTTAATCAATATAAATTGTGAGAAACACAGCAGGAACACCACAAAGGCTCAATGACTTACACTTGAATGAGATACTTTCTCCTGTAAATTATGGTGTCAGTATTACAATACTATAGAATACTCTAAATGAGACATCATCATCATCATCAACCTCCCTTTTTCCAAATTTCTACATGAAGATGGAGTGTTATGTCAGCTATCACCATCCTCTTGAGTCAATGTCATTCTCCTACCTTCTTTGACAGTTATGCCTGACAGTTTCATGTCTTTTCTCAAACAGTCCATCAATCTATTCATTGGATGCTCTCATTTCATCTTGCCTTCTCTCTGTCTGTCCCAAGTCTTCTTCACCAGATTGTCTTCTGCTTTTCTGCACGTGTACCTGAACCACTGTAATCTGTTCTTCTTGACCTTGTCTGCAATTGGAACTACTTCAACCTCTGCTCTGATGACCTCATTTCTTTGTCTTCCCAAAAGTGTGCATACTACTACCCATCTCAGGCACTTGATCTGAATTACCTCTATCTTCTTGAATTGCTCTGCCTTTACTGCCTACATTTTTGAACCATACAGTAGTTATAGATTCACCACTGTTTTGAGCACCTTAATTTTTACCTTCTTTGGAATTCTTCTGTCATATACTACCCCTGATATTCCATGCTATTTGTCTGCAATCACTCTGATACTAGCTTTGACCTCCTCATTCAGACTTTTTCTTTTCCTCAGCCACCCCTACAAGATACTTAAAGCTGTTAACCAGTTCCACTATTTTCTCTTCTATCTCAGTCCTCAGCTACTTCTAATTTTCCCCATCTGTTGCTATTGCAACTGTCTTATCTGTACTCAATTGCATCCCTTTTGCATTCCATTCACCTATCCTTTACTGACATTCTTGCTCAGAATCTGGCCTGTAATGCCACATAATCTGCACACAGCAGTCTTGTTGATCTGTCCCCTCCGGCCTGTTTGTTGATTGCAGCTTTCTTGGGACTTGTCATATACCTTCTCCATGTCTAGAAATGCGCAGTTGGACTCTTTCACCATCTTTAGTTTCTTCTCCTCTGTATACATAATTACATCCACCTGGATATACCATGAATAGTTAGGAATTACAAATCATTACTACATGATATCTGTTCAGTGACTGATAACTGTATGTAACATGTGTTAGAGTGTGGAATATAGCAGTCACTGAAGGTATCCAGGGACTGTTAGTGATCTTCTCCAGCAGTTGCTCCCAGTCCCTATAATGAAGATCATCCTAGCAGTGGATGAGCCGCATGTCAATTCTAAGTATCCTGGCTTGTCTGCGAAGATCCCTGACAATCTGGTGTCCACATATCAGTCTGACATGCCCACATCCTTGTGTCATGTCGTACAACTGCATGGTATCTTCGTCCATCCATTTGGGTGATCTGATGCACCATAGTCTCCTCTCAGTCAACATCTCAATGAAAGTTGAACAAAAATTGTAGAAAAACACCTTCTGAAGATTGCTCACTGAGGTACCACTCAGTTAACAGGTAGAAAGGGTATGATTTGAAAATGTATTGTTATTGCTTTTTGAAATTGTTGCAAAGAGGATGGTAGCAGCCTACTGGTGGACATCAGGCATATGTTCTACATGCATTCATACACTAGGAACTACTGAGCATTGGGCTGAGGACTTTACAGTTATGCTGAGGTATTATTTAATACACCAAGATTTGATTACTTATGTGAATATTCGTAGATATGATTCCAAAAAAATTTTAGATCAATGAAGTTCATTAGTTATGTATGGGGTAAATAATACTTAACAGCTGTGTGCACTGAGGAACCCTTATTGTTAAGTTTACTTGCCTTACTCATCACACCCATGAAGTAAGATTCATGAGGTCAGCTGCTTGTGTTGCTATTTTACTGTTTGAGCTTATCATTGTTGTCAGATGGTCAGATTGTCCTGCATGTACTATGTAAGTCATATTACACAGAGTTTACACTTAAAATGCATCAGCACATAAACATGTAGTTGCATAAAGGGCAAAGGTTGACCTTCTCTCATATGCAGCTTTATGGATGCATTTCCATACTTCCCAATGAACTACCTCCCAAATGCAGGTGTATGGATACATTTCCATCATCCACACTGAACTGTGGATATGGATGGATAATGATCATATCCACCTGGAATGCAGTTCTATCTGTTTTCCCACAGCAGTGTTTGCAGATAACAACCGGTTATGAAATTGTCCACAAATTGTACTTATAACATATAGTTTGTGGAAATTCACTGATGCTAAGTCTGAAGAGGAAGCTCCCATGCTATTCAAACATCCTTCAAGGACATCCAGATGACTCAACCTGGACCCTATTCCTGTGGTCACATTGAGACATCACATCTAAGATGTAGATGTTAATTTGAATGGGTTGAAGTACGGTTTGACTCAATTTGCTATCTGTCTGTGTCACATGTTGATACATTATACAGTTCTGCAGTTCTCTGTGAATTACTTACTGACATCTGTTTTATATGCCTAAGCTGTGTAGGTGACATAGTAGAGCTACTGGGCTGTGTAGATGACTATAGGCGTGAATGCACCCCTCCCCAGCTAGTGCTGTTGAAATGTGGTATAGTGATAATGTGCATAGTAAAAGACTGTGAACAGTCCTAGAAACCTGGGTTTAAACCCCAGCTCTGAATGTCTGGCATATCCTATGCTGCAGACCAGGGAGTGTATGCAGGAACCATCATATTCTTTGGGTAGGGATAGAGGCTGGCGTGCTGAGACATAGTAGTATGTACACTGTCACAAATATTTCCAGTCTACAGTGTACATGTTTTATATTTACTTACATATGCAGCACCCGCAAGATGTCATGTGTGTTTACTATGATCATTTGTACATTTTGACTACACATGTAACACATTTGCATGTTTTCTTTTGCATTGTGGTAGAATGTATGTGCGGAACATTAAACCATCCTATACTTTAATGATGATCCAAAACTAGGTATGCTACATGTATACATCTTCATATGTGCACATTTTATTTTGGCAGCTGTCTGGTATGGCCCATACTTAGAATGAAATAATACAGGAATTTAATAGGCAAGACAGATGATACATTCTGGAGAACACAGATGTGGAGGGATTTTACCAACATTGTCAACGCTGTGGGTTGGCACAATCAATTTCAGGGTGTTTGCTGCCATCACTGCTCTGACATGATCCTTCATGCAGCCAAATTGTTCCACCGATAAGAGTGAGAGAGAGAGAGAGAGAGAGAGAGAGAGAGAGATGCCACTGGTAGTGGGCTACCTATACCTCCTCTGGATAAAACAACCCTATTCCTGGCCACACACCATAACATCTGGCAGGACCATTGTATTCCTGCAGGAAGGATAAAGGGTGGTGTCCTCAGACATAGTGGTATGTACACTATTTATATACAGGTTAACATAGTAAATATGAATTTAATTGACATACATTCATGTGTCTTCTCTGTTAATCTCTATTACACAGCAACAAGTCACCATCATGAAGGACATTACACCACAACTTAATAAGGACCAAGTAAGATTGCATGCATATGCTGTTTGCACAACATTGCTTAGGTGATGCTGTGAACACTGTATACTGATGTTCTCTTCACCTTTGCAGGTCCATTGTATTACAGACAAAAAACATAACCCTCAGGTATGTGTCTCTGTCCTTGGATATGTTTGTGTGAATGAGTTAAACTTGCCACTGCCTGATGTTATGAGTGCTCTTTGCTCATTTGCTGTTCATGTTCCACTGTAACCTGAAGTTACAATCACCACCAAGAAAGTGCAGTATCCCCAAAAGTTGACAGGCCTGGTAACACTGTCTCTGCATATGTTATACTGATGTTCCCTTAAGTGTAAATGTGAGCACAATCTATACTAATGTTCTATTGACTTGCACAGGGCCATTGCATTCCAGTTAATGACATCAAAAACAGGTATGTGTCTCTGCTATGACTGTGTAGTATGCATTAGTTTACATACATCCAGTTGATAACTATATACTATGAACTATGAACCTATTTATGTATGCTTTCTACAGATTTGCTATCCATGTCTGTGTTTGTACTCCACAGGACATTGCAGCTATCTCCACAAGAAGTAGAGTCAGAGGAGGACATGTCGGGTTTGTTTGCATGTATTTGCAGTTTTCCATTGCCATTGTCGTGTGTTTACTATTTGACTAATAATGACTTTCACTTCTCTTTAGGGGCATTGCACAAGTCATGGCCGTGCCACCCAGGTCAGTCAATATCTTAATTACTACTCCGCATAGTTAGTGAATTGCCAGACTTTTTCCCTTACATCCTGCCTCATTCACAATTTTAAGTGTATATGACAGGTATCATATCTGCATTTGCATCATGTGCACTTCCTGACTCCTCCATAAACATGTTGACTGATCCTGAGGATGGATGTGATGTACCTCATTCAGATAGTACAGCCAGTGGCACACAACATATTGCACTGAAGTCAACTTTGTCATGTCTCATGATATAGCTTGTGATAGTAACTTTGTCATGGCTTATGGTATAGCTTGTGATAGTGGGGATAGTGTGCCCAGCAAGTCTGATGAAGTGGGGTGTCAGATATCAATCATGATTATGATCTTGAGCCTGTGTCTGCAGTTAAGTCTGAGAGTGCTGGTGACTCTGCTCTACAGTGGAGTGATGCTTTTCTTCGACTGCACATCTGAATGTAGCTGATGTGTGTAGACATGTGGCTAATGGTGTACACCTGTTCTTAGAAGTGCATGAATGTTCACAGCAACATTATTGCAATGACCTTTGTGCACTTGTTCTTACTACCAACCATGTGGCATGCCAGCTGTGTGTGTTGCACAAGGGTCAGGAGTGCAGGTGTGAGGAGGCCATAGCAGCACTGGCTGAGCAGCAAAACAGCACATTGCATGTTGCACACTGTGTTAAAAGCCTTGTTATAGTGGTGCTGGAGCAGTGTCCTCCCATGTACTCTCATGTGGACAAATATTGTATCCCCCTATAATGACAGAAAAAAACTAAGCCAATTTTTATAGTCAATCATCTTCTGTTCATACTGTGGCGTCATACTTAGTGAATGTAGAATGCTCTTCAGTGCAATTCACATATCAGCCTGTGACACATAGTCCAAAAGATCTATAATGTCTCTCTTCATATAGTCTTGGGAGGTACTTCCCAAGTCATTTACACCTACATGGACTATGACTGAATCATTTTGGTACCTATGGTGAAGTGACTTGAGTATATTTATTTATTTTGTATTTGTTGACTGGGTTTGTCCGACTGGGCTACAAATACCTATTTTCAGCGGAGGCCCGAGGAGAAAAGCTCCAACAGAAAATAGAAATTTTACATATTGAATACATATAGAAATACATTCAAAAGTACCGCAGATTACTGCATTACAGTGCCACACATTACATTCATCAGTACCACACATTGTTGCATTACAGTGTCATACATTAAACTGTGGCAAGTGAAATGCATATAGAAATACACTCATCAGAGGAATACATTCATAATTACATATTATATACATAATAGTGCAATAGTTACATAGCTGAAATATTTTACTAGTTATGTTTGTACAGTGATGTACCAAGAGGAGAAGATAAAGTAGTAAGTTTATTTATTGAAGGGAAGGAAGAGAGAAGAGAAGCAGAAGGTTATAGGGGAGTGTTTAAGTGGGATAATTACATCGGCAAGTCCATTTTTCATGAAGGTATTTTTTTTAGGGGTTTTGAATTGATTGGGATGTTCAAGGGATCTTATATCTAGTGATAGGCTATTCCAGGCCTTGGAAGGGTTAAAACTATAGTCTAGGTGACCCATTTTGGTCCTTGGCTTGTAGATTTTTAGTAGGCCTTGTTCAGAACTGCGGAGTAATCTAGTGGGTAGGTAATGAGATATTAGAGATGAGATAGTTGGACAGAAAGAGGGTTTGTAGAGAATGGAATGAATAATCTGAAACTGATTATACTGAAGCAGGTTAGGTAATTCTAGCCAATTAAGTTCTTTTAGTGAGAGTAATCTAGTGGGTAGGTAATGAGATATTAGAGATGAGATAGTTGGACAGAAAGAGGGATTGTAGAGAATGGAATGAATAATCTGAAACTGATTATACTGAAGCAGGTTAGGTAATTCTAGCCAATTAAGTTCTTTTAGTGAGAGACAGTGATGGGACTTGTAAGAATTTTGGGCAGCAAATTTGGCAATCCTGTTATAAGTTGTTTCTAACTTGTTTAGTAGTCCAGTGTTGAGGCTGGTGAGAGTTTGGGAGCTATAAAGTAAAGTGGGTAAGTGGTAGGCATTTGAAAGGGTTAGTTTTGCTGTTTTGGTAAGATATTTTTTATTTCTATAGAGGAGAACTAGCTTGAGATGTGTTTTATGGATACAATTATAGACGTGTAATTCAAAGGTTAGTCTATCATCAATAGTAACACCTAGGAGTTTTGTACTGGTGTCCACCTGTATTTGAGTATTATTTTGTGACAGTATGGAGAAGGAAGACTTTATATGGTTAAGGTTTTTAGGGAGAAAGAGTAGTAATTTGGTTTTCTTTGGATTAAGAATAAATTGTTTTTCAGATAGACAGTTTTCTAGAGAGTTAAAAGAGAACTGTGTGTCTGATTTTAGTTGAGTTGGTGATTCGGCAATAGTGATAAGTGTAGAATCATCATATTGTATCAGTGAGGATCCAGGACAGGAAGAGTAGAGAAGGCTGGTAAAGATGTTAAAAAGAAGTGGCCCAAGGACGGAGCCTTGCAGAACACCCGTTTTAACAGGAAGAAGATGTGAGAAAGCTGAGAGCCATTTGACTGATTGGAGTCTGTCAGAGAGATAGCTGTTAAACCAAGATATGGTGGATGGAGAGAAGTGTAAGTTTGCTAGTTTAAGGAGAAGATGTTTATGAGAGACTGTATCAAAGGCTTTAGAGAGGTCAATGAAGAGACAGGAAATAAGTTTGTTACTGTCTCTAACTAGTGATACAGAGTTCAGGAAAGACAGGAGAGCTGTAGTAGTGCTGTGCATGGGACGAAAGCCATGCTGGGTAGGTGTGAGTAGATTGTCTTGCAGAAGGTAGTGTAAGACTTGATTGTGTATATATTTTTCCAGAATTTTGGAGAGTGATGAGAGTATGGCTGTGGGTCTAAAATTAGTTATATCTGTGGAGTTTCCTCCTTTGTGTATTGGAAGAGTGTAAAACTTCTTCCAGAAGGAAGTGACTGTGGATTCTGTAATAGCGCCGTTTATTAGAATAGAAACTGGGAAAGCAAGAACATCAGCAGCAGCCAGAAGGAATGCAGAGGGAATGTTGTCTATGGATGTGAAGCAAGGTTTTAATTTAGATAGTAGAGTTTTAATATAGTTAGTGGAGACAGGTTTGAGGGAGAAGGTAGTGGTAGGGTTACCACTGATGGAAGTGTTTGAGCTATTAGGTCTATTATTGTTGGTGGGATGGTTTGTGTCTTGATTTAGTAATTTGGATATTGAATCTATAAAGCAGTTGTTAAATAAGGAGGCAGTTTCCTCGTGTGTTTTGTCAGGATGAGGGTTAGGATAGATTTGCGTACCTGGTTGTAGAGTTTGATTTACAGAGTGCCAGAAGCTTTTTAGGGTTGGATTTAAAGGTAGAAGATGGATTATTATAGAAGTTTTTCTTATCTTTATTTATGTCACTTTTGGCAAGATTTCTAAGTTCTTTATATTTCTGGAGGTCTGGTTGATATTTAGTTTTAGTCCAAATTTCCATGCTCTGTCTTTTTTTTTAGTAGTGCACGTGTGTTTACGGTCAGCCACGGGGATATTTTAGACTATATGCAGACTGTTCTAAGGGGTACCAGAGAATTTAAAATACTAAATAAAGTGGAGTTTAAAAAGTGGATAGCTTTATCCAAGGGGAGTAGTTTAAAGGGATTTCAGTTCACTTTTGATAGTAAAGATCTGAGACTTTCAGGATTACAGTTTGTTAGTTGTCATGCAAAATGTGGTGGATCCTGGCACCTGATAAGCATATGACTGTTTTATTCTCCTTATTCCACCTGGTAAGTGGGGCATCAGTATGTCATACAATGAAGTCCCCAATGACTAAAGTCCTGGGTAGTGTATAGGCTTATCTTATGGGGTCAGTAGTTGAGGCCTCACTGGGTGTGGCTGTATGAGCAGTGTGAGGTGTTGTTTCTGTTGAGTGTTCTCAGGTTTGCTGAGGATAATTTTTTGGAGGTGGAATGTTTGGGAGGTCTTTGGGGTTTGGAAATATTGCATTTAAGTGCCTCAATATAATTAGGTCTATGTCTGGAGATGTGTACTATGTACAGTGGGTATAGCATTTGTGTTTCTGACAATCTGATTGTCATTATAAGTGTTTGCCTCTAGAGACATTACATCTCTCGCATTCTGTTTTTATTTCTTTGAGGATTAAATGGTTATCAGTGAACATTACACAATTGTTGCATTGTTTCAGTATACCCAAACTGCTTGAAGAAAAATTAAGAAATTGCATATCCATGATGTCAGGTCCTTTATTAGGTACACTACAAGTGTGTGGTACATGAATAGTGGGTTGACTAAGGATGCTGTTGGGGCTACAGACACAAAGAACAGGGAAACAGAAAGGCACTGCAATGCAACTTATGCAGGGAAATGATAAGCAGAATATAAGACTTTAGCAGCAAAACTGGAATATTAAAAAAATGTTTCTCACAATTCAGGGCTTTCCTCATCTGTCTGTATCTTGCATAAAAGATCCTATGTAGACATGGCTCAGTGCTGGATATAGCAGGCTTGCTAGAGAGGAATCCAATCAAATAAAGCCAATACTGGAGTTCTAGTCCTATGACTCAATGATCCAGAGTAGGTTAGAATTTTAGAATGTTTAGATTAATGTCTTGTTGGGGCTGGGGCAGACACAAAGAGCAAAGAAACAGAAGGGCACTGGACTGTAGCTTTAAGCAGGTATATAATAGGTAGAATGTAAGACTCTAGCAGCAAAACTGGAATAGAAACAGTTGTAAAAGCAATGAAGCATCAGTCGTGAAGCAGAATTTGCAATAATCCCACTACTGCAATTCTACTGCAGAATAAGGCACCAGACTATGCAAACATTTACCAGTAACATAATTTATGGAAAAAAAATATAGAAATAAATAACTAAACTAGGCTCAGGTCTGGTAATAGTTCACAGATCTGCCACAACTGTGAAAGAAACTACAAGACTAAGGCCACAGACAGGGTGCAAAATAAGTATTTACAAGTAGTTCTACATATGTATATAGACATGCAGTGTAATGTATACAGCACTAAGGTTTTGCAGTAATTCACAATATTCCCACAAATGCAAATGAAGGTAAAAGACGATGGACCCAGAACTAACTAAAAAATGCAAACATATAACTTTTTTGGCTAAAACATTAAAAAAGGCAGAAAAGTACAAAAAAGTATCACCATCTAAGTCAGTAAAGTGCAGCTTAAAATATTTAAAGAGAATTCAAATAAAAACATTAGGTTTCCTTTTGGATGAAGTTTGTTTCTCACAGTTCAAGGCTTTCCACACCTCTTTGAGTCTGTTCATGAAAATATGGGCATAATGTTTTGCAGATATTATTGTGGTTATAGTATGCATGATGTTTAATCTGGACAACTACTGTTTTTTTTTATTCCTATAGTGTTCAACTGTGGAGTAGTGCCTATGTTCCCCTGGAGAGAGGAATATGGTATTAAATACCATAGACCCTTACTTTTGTGAACTTCATTCATCTAACCTCCAACAATTAAAGCAAGTCAGGATAAAAACAACTAGGCTCGTAAGGGCTCTCGGCCGTTAGCCTAGTAATCTTACATGAACTATGAAACTATGAAGGTTACTGTAGGTATGTAGATTTGTTTTTATATACACTCCAATATGTATGAGTATACAGGAATATCAGTATCAGGGTGGGCATGAATAATTTGTTTGAAACCTAGTTTGACCAACTAGACTCTCAATGAAAA
>NC_056746.1:1198822891-1198850391 GCF_019279795.1 Protopterus annectens | reverse complement strand
GTAAAATATGTAGTAGTTTTTATAATGGAAAAATGCATAGATTACTTAAAGAAAGGATCTTTCAACATTTAAGTGACATCCAGTTACAAGACACTAAAAATGCATTAGCCAAATATTATTTTCAATCCAGGACATAAGTTCAATTTTATGGTACTACAGATCATTAAAGAAGATATCGGGGAGGTGATCTTGTAAATACTATGGAACTTGAAGAAGCTTATTGGATAGCTACATAACAAGCTGAGAGGATACCTGCACTCACTGTGAGCATTCTGCTTAAACCTGCCTTAAAAGGGCATAAAGTATTTCAGAGATAATGACTGGATATTGGCCTTTGAAGTTACTCTGTGTTCGGTAGATTTGATGGATTCATTAATGTAAGTGGTCCATCAAAACCTGCCCTAAAAGGGCATAGACTATTTTGGAGATAATGAATGAATACTGGTGCCTGAAGTTACTCAGTGGATTGTGTTAGTCTGGATCCACCAATACAAGGTGCATTTTAGTGACTACAGTTGGCTAATATTTTTTTTTAAATGCATGAATTAATTTTCCATTTTATTATATATATATATATATATATATATATATATATATATATATATATATATATAAAATGTATACACACACATACATACAATGCCACAGGGCTACTAATATCCAATACAACATATAAAAGTTCATCCCACTGCCAAGTGCCAAGTTTATGTCTTCTAGCATTAACAAAATCGGCAAATGAAGACCTAACAAACTGGGTAGCATTCTGGATTGTTTGGAGAATATTGGGGATGTTGGGGTGGTTAAGATAGGGGCATTATTTACTCCAGGGCCCAATGAATGCTTATGAGCTTGTCATGCAGTTATATATATATATATTCTCATATACTTATACTGTATTTTTATTAATATCTGCCGTTTACTAACACTGAGGACAACCTTTGCACTATGTACAAGGGCTACATGATTTTTCATGTCATTCCTTATAGGGTATGCAAATAACCAGCTTGTCTTATTTTTTACTTGCATTGATAAAGCATTTTTGGAATAGTGGTTTGCACTCTGCACATCTCCTGCTAAATAAGTTTAGATTTGCTTTTAGTATTATATCTTTGTAAAAAAAAATCAAGATTTCAAGAGTGTTGTTCTCTTTTAAAGTGTGCTGTTTTGGTTATCTGTGTACTTTTTGTGACTTCCATGCACTCATGTCTCTGATAATCAACATTAGCCTACTATTGCTGTCATTCACCCACTCACCGAAAACAAAAGCTGCTTTATGGCACCTATCCTGGTAATCAGTCATGGGATGCTGATGTCAAAGACAAAAGGCTGAGCTCTGTAGCACTGTGCTGCTTCAATACCAAAAAATGAGAAAAGGAAACAACAGTTCATTAGATGCTGGCAAACAAGGAAAACAGACTCTGCAACATACATACTGATTAGTAAACATAATAGTATATATACTGTAACAAACAATAGAATTTTTGGCTTACTATCAAAACTCTGGAAATCACTTGTTAGAGTAACGACTTATTCGAACTGAATGAACGAACATTACAACATGGTGTCTTCATCCAAATGAATTTGGGAATGTCAGTAATATTTTCTTCAACATTATCGACATTACCCAGCTTACCTTGATGTCCAGAGATGTCCTACACATGTTTTGCATCAGGTGTTTCAGCTCAATGGCAATTCTGAATGTCCATGCTGAAACACTTGATGTTCATAAGTTTCATTTAGATATATCCCATGTGCCTCGGATACAAGAGGTTTGGGAGGTCACTCAGTGGAAGTTCTAGCTTTGCTGGAGTTTTCATTTTTGTTTTTACTGATTGGTTTTTAAGATCCCTATTGTAGTGCAATCTCCAATCCAATTATAAACAGCAACGGCCAACACCATAAATGCCAGCTACGTCTCGACGTTTCAGAGGCGACTAAATTTCAGCTTTTGCACCTGTACCCTCGACCATCTGAACTATGATAAGTGGACTTTCCAACATTTGATAGTAAACAGATTTTTTTTTAGCATTTCTTTCTATATAGGGTAAAGAAACTTAAATAACTTCTTTCAAATTACAGTTTTATAATTTTTCTCTCTTGGCTATTCATTTCACACATTAAAGAACAGCATGTTCATTTATTCCTAATTCATGTATTATTTATGTCTTTATTGTTATTAATTCATTATTAATTTATTTTTTCATCAACTATTTATAGCTCATAACTTATGTTTAATATAATAATTTTGCTGTTTTAGTAATCATAATGGCAATAATTAGTACTGGACGAACAGCTAAAAGTATTTATGAAGGTGAATACCAGCACATCAAAGGCAGCAATTAAGTCATAAGCTGAAGGAATAAGGAGTGGAGTGGATCTGATGAGCTTCAATTTCCTGCTGCTCTTCCTGACCTTAAACACCTGTGTTTCTGCAGAGTGCCATTTAAGGATAATCTTCTACTATTTATATCACTTTAGCACAGAACTCTATTTTGTTTTACACCTTGTACACTCACAGTGGTACAAGTCATTATGGAAAAATATTATGTGTTCTTCATTTTAGCATTTTTTATCAAGAATATTCAAATACTCTGAATAAAATTAATTGAAAGAAGTTTGAGTGCTACTGACTTCACTGTATTTGCCATTTTGGTAAAGAAAATCACTTTGCTTTCTTCTGCTTTATACAGATAGATTTCACTTCAGTATTTTATACTGCCAACATGCACATTCCTACTCTCAGCCATGCTGTTTATCTATGGCTGTATAGTTAAAAAATGAAAGAAAAATATTCTTTCCCCTACTAGCTTCAGATTGCAACATAAAATTATTCTTTCATTTTTAGTGCAAAAAAGAGCATTGTCAAAATGTCACTGGAAGACCTCATCCATGATAAGAGAATTTTGGCAGGTTATGAAACTCATTACAGAAAAAAAAATTAAACCACCCCTAGAAAGTGACAGATATGACTATGTGCTTCTCTGTTGCTAAATTATTGTGCTGACATTGCACTGAATTGAACAGCCTGGCATCCTGTAGAAGAGAATGTAAATTTTTTGAGTTGAAGGTTGACCTTCTCGCTACCATTGATACTCATTACTGCGATCTGCATTAATTGAGCTTCATATCTGGTGAAGAGAGATGTCAATTTAATTGGCTACATGAACAGCTCGCCCAACTGGTGCAAGAGAGTTCTCAACACTTGACGACACAGTGCTGATGAAATGTCTTAAACACTAGGACATCAGACAGCAAAGTAATGCTGCTGAATAAAAGTAGAATCTTTGAAGACACTGCGTTTTGCCTTTAGGTAATGTAGTTATTTACTTAAAAATGTTCAGACAGAAAGCTCATTAAACTATAATCCAAAGCTACTATCCTTTCACAGTAACTGAGCAATAGAGTTGTGTTTATCTACCCATTTGATCAAATGTATCGACAAAGAGCAGTATTTTTCCATGTATCAGTCATCTTTTTACTTGCTACAGTTACAACAAGAAAACAGGCATCCATAAGGCTGGGTATGTGCTGTTAATATGTAACCAGTACCTAGTGTATGGACAACAATGGTGTAATGTATTGCTGTGGCCATGAGACTCTGGTTAGCACTAAACTGTTGCAACAATGTGTTGCTTCACTGTGAGTTATATGTAGTGTTGGATCAGGGTATAAACCTCAGTGGTGTATAAATATCATCCGATCAGTGTTTCTTGTGCTAACGCAGGAATAGGAAAGTGCAATTGTGTAAGTGGAACATACCATAACAGTAGATCACTGCTGCTGTAGCTCTAGCTATAACGGTTATATTCTGCCAAAGATATAAAAGCCAGCCAGCTACCAAAGCTTCAGCGCACCTTCCACACACCCAAACTGTCAAGCAGCTCTAGATGAGCTAACTGAAAGACAAGTTTGGGTGAGAAGCTCTTCATAGCTTATATGCCAGCACAGAGAGAGAGAGAGGGAGATAGAGAGAGAGAGGGAGAGGTTGTGCCCTGATAGGACAATGCTAGGAATAATAAAAATAAATAAATGCCCACACCCTGGCATAAAAAATACACCAAAACAAGAAGGATGGAGGGAAGGAGAGGCTACTGCAGCAGTCAGCATTTCAACATTTACTGTTATGGTGAATTCAACAACTGTACTGTGTTCTTCATATTGATCACTGCTGCACTAGCCTTAGCTATAGGGGTAGATTACCATAGCTAACAATATTTGAGAGGAGGAAGGAGAAAGGTCCAGGAGGCTCAGGACAATACCCCTAGCAAAACTTGATCTGAACCTAGAGGACTACTCAAGCTTATAGTGCTTTCTAAAAGTATATACAGAGGACCAAGCAGCAGCTTCTAGAATCCAACCTTTTCCAAAAAGCCATAAATGAACCCAATGCCCTGTTAGAGTGGGCCTTGACCTTGTGTGGACTATATTTGCCATGGTGAGTATAGCAAAAGGTTATAGCCTTAGACTGCCATTTGGAATAGTCTGTTTTGACACAAGTTGTCCCTTCTTCTTATATTTTACAAGAAATAAACTATTGATCACAAGATGAGAAAGATTTAGTTCTGTCTGTATACATCCAAGATAAGGAGTAACCCTTTTCCCTCATATTTAGATTCAGGAAAGAAAACAGGGAGATGGATAGTTTTAAGTATAAAACAAGGATTAGTTCTCAAAGAAACCCTTTTCCAATGGACAATGAGTTAGGTTTGAGTCACCATAAGCACGTCCAACTCAGAAACCCTTCTTGCACCAGTCAGAAAAATCAGTAAAACTGTTTTCAATGTTAAAAAACTCAAATCAGCCAGATTAGCTGGCTCAAGTGGAGCTACTGTTAGCTTCTCTAACACCAGATTAAGGTCTCATGGAGGGGCCATCAGTTTACTTAGAGGCCTCTTATGCAAAACCCCTTTCAAAAACATTTTTATATGAGATTGCTTTGACAGAGGAGGATCCAAGGGCAGGCATGCTGAAATGTCTGATAAATGAACCTTGACATATTAATAAGAAAGGCCATAGGATAGTAACTCACACAGATACTGCAAAACCAATGAACAAATATCCCTGAATGTGTGCTGGTCATGTTGTTGGCACCAGCTAGAAAACCTTTTCTGTTTACTAATATATGATTTCCTAGTAGCAGGCTTTCTTGCCTCCATTGCTACTTGATGCATGTCCTCAGAAATCAGGTGCCTTAAAGTAATTAAGACCCAATCATCCAGGCTATCAATTGTGAATGATTGATTAAGACCCTATCATCCAGGCTGTCAATTGTGAATGATTGATTAAGACCCTATCATCCAGGCTAGCAATTGTGAATGATTGATTAAGACCCTATCATCCAGGCTATCAATTGTGAATGATTGATTAAGACCCTATCATCCAGGCTATCAATTGTGAATGATTGATTAAGACCCTATCCTCCATGCTATCAATTGTGAATGATTGATGTATAGCAAACAGTTCTGTTCTTGTGTGAGTAGATCCATTCTGTGAGGAAGCTTGTGGTAATTACCCCTCGCCATTTCCAAAAGATGGGAGAACCACATTTGTCTGGACCAGAAGGGAGTCAACACAGTACTCCTGGGTTATTCCATATGAATTTTCAGAGGTACCCATGATGTTAGTGGAAATGAAAGAAAGGCATACAGGAACATTCCAGTCCAAAGGTAGGAAAAGACATCCATTTTCCAGGCCTTCTTGCATGGATCCCTGGAACAGAATTTTGCCAGATGATTGTTCAAAGAAGAGGCATAGAAGTCTACTTGAGGAAGTCCCGGCAGCTAGATCAGATCTTAGAGGATCCCTAATCTAGTTTACATTCATAAGGGTCTGCCCCGGTGCTGCTTCGCTGGTTTGTAACACAGTTTTGCTCTGATGGAATGTGGGACACCTTTAGAGTGAGATTGTGCGGCAAAGTTATATCTCACGCTAACATGGCTGATCTGAAGGGGGTTACAACCTGGATCCTTCTTGCGTTTTGATGTACCACATGACTATGGTCTGTAACCACTTGAAGAGGTCCCATGAACCAAAGATGATTCAGAGAGTTGAGTGCATCGATCTGGACAAGCAATTCCTCTATATTTATGTGCTTGCATCTGTCCTTGTTGTCCCACACCACCTGCACTTTTATACCTCCCAAAAGTACTCCCCAAGCAAAGTCTGGAGCATCTGTGGTGACTGCTTTGGAGTAGAGATGGAGAAGGGGAGATCTGGATTTAAGATTATCTGTTGTTACCACCAAAAACTTTCTGTTCTGACAAACCCTATTTCTAGGATCTGAAAAGACAGAGCTAAAGATAAAGATGCCGGGATCAAAGGAATTTCATATACCCCTGTATCTGTCTCATGTGGAGTCTTGCCAGGGGTATCATGAGGATCGCAGATGCTGTGAGACCAAAAATTCTGGGGTATTCCATCACAGACGCACATCTGAGTAAAAAACCTTGGACACAGATTAAGATAAAGATCTATTTTGTCCTGTGAAAGAAAGGCTTTTTGAAATATGGTATTTGGTTTACACTCCAGCGCAATCTTGTGTGAGGGAGTCACCAAAGACTTTTGAATGCTCTTTTCTTTCTTTTTTTTTTTTAGGCAAGATCTTTTATTTCTTTTTTTATGAAAACATATACAGTGAGCATAAGAATGATAACTGACAGGGAGCAGTATGGCCAGTGAATACACTGCTGATTAATAAAACATAAACGCAAAATAGTGAAAACTATTTACACATATGCCAAAAGTCCATCCTTAATTATATATACCAAGTTCAAATTAGAATGTCTTCAAAAATAAATTTCCAAAGTTCTGTAAAGTGGGTGTGGGATTTCTGAGTGTAGGTTAAATATTTGTGAGATAGTAGATGTTTAGTAGCTAATTGTTTGAAACCCTCCCAGGTGAGTGATGCTCTATCCTTCCAATGTAATGTAATGTAGTATTTACGTAACAAAACTAGTGTCATTAATATACGTTTGTAATTTAGTCAAGCCAGTGGGGGTGATATGTAGAAGAGCTAGTTTCAAGGATAAGGTTGCTTTTTCATAACCCATTTTTTCTAGTTGGACTCTAAGTGAGCATCATAGCTTATGGGTGGACTTGCAACTCCAGAAGATGTGGAGTAGACCAGCCTTGTGATTATCACAGTAGGGGCAGAATGGAGAGGTGGTTGGATATATTTTATTTAGAATGGTTGGAGTAAGATAGGCATTACGGAGTATCATGATCTGTGTATATTTAAGTTTTTTAAGGGGAATACATTTCGAGGTAAGCTGGATTGCTTGAGATATTTGTTTGTTTGTGAATGAAGGATCAATTTCCTTCCAATAACTTGAATAAATAACTTATTTTTCCATTTTGATTGAAAGAATAAGTTTGTAGGAGTTAGATAACATTTTTTTGTTTGAGGATAGGAGGTTCCATATGGTTTTGCAGGTTTGGATGTCATTTGCATTGATTGAATGTTCTTTTCGAATCCCAGCATGTGCTCATCCAAGAGAGAAAATTCTGGCGTTTTGAAAAAAGACAATTTAATGGTAGGCTAGACATCAAGATGTGGAAAAATTTGGATACCTGAAGTAAGCTATAATCTGAGCTAGGCACTTTGTGAACACTGTTGGTGTAGTGGATAGTCCAAAAGGTAAAGCAAAGAACTGATAATGTGATCCAGTCAAACAAAACTTTAAGAAACACCTGACATCTGGATGGATAATTTGTGATGATAAGTATCTCTTAAATCTAGTACTACCAGAAAACTTGAAAGAGGAAAAAGAGGTAAGAGGTTGTTGTCGCTCGTCTGGTCAGGATAAAACAGATGAACATTCGTGGGATCAGTTGAAGCATCTTCATTACACACAAACACAACAGGAATGAGGCTTTGTAACTTAAACTTAAATAAACTTACAAACAGACTGACTACAGCACTCATACATGTTAATACTATGGCTGTTCTCTCAAAATGGCACTGCTGCCTGCATGTGCTCATTATTTATATGCACATGTTACATCTGGAAATGCTTCTTAAAGGTACATGCACACGCTCTGTTCTACATCCTCCCTCTTTGCAAAATGATCTTTGTACGAAATGGCAGTATTCAATGACATACAATTTACACAAAGGATCTTCTGACATGCAGTTATAGAGAACTAGTCATTTGACATGCAATCATACAAAATTAGACAAATATAAAGCAATTATGTCCAAGTTGCTGTGTATTTTAAACTAGGTCTGGAAATACGACCTGATTGTGTAACATAAAAGTCAGAGTTGAATCGAGTAATGGGGACTGTCTTCAAAAAATGTTTAACTTGGGAGCAATTGGGACATCATCAGGAACAAGAATGGATACTGTGACATGTTCTTCGGTACAAACACTGTCTGGATTGCTCTGAGATCTAAAGTCTGTGTCACAGGTACAATGCTGCAATATCATTTTTGATACAGGAAGAAGATGTCTGCGGTTTCTCCTGTATTCTCTACCCTCAGATTCCACTAAGTAGGATATCGGCTTGGTACATATACCTCTCACTTGACCAATTAGATCAAAGTCTTTCACCATTTGCATTCTCACTGTCTCTCCTTCTTATAATGGATGCATAAATCTGCTCCTTTTATCATAGCTTGATTTCTGAGAAGAACACTTCTTAAAAAGTTGGGCTTTGATTGCTCTGTTGTTTTTTGAGCATTAGGCACCAACAAACTAGAACTGATATGCAAGGTTGTTCTGGTTTGCCTAGATAGATGTCTTTGAGAAGGAGAGTCTAGTTGGTTGTCATGGGGTATATTTCTGAGATTGAGTAAATTCAAGAAGATATCGGTATTGTCATGCTTTGACCTCACCAGTAATTGCTTTGCACTCCATACTGCACGTTCAGCAAGGCCATATGACTGAGGATACTCAGGACTGCTAGTAACTTGTAAAAGTCCCACTCTTTAGCAAATCTCTGAAACAACTGACTGGTAAACTGAGAACCGTTGTCAGAAATAACTTTGTGCGGACTACCTTGGACTGAAAAATGATGTTTCATCTTTGTAATAACAGGTTTGGACATAAGGTTAGGTAGCAAATTGATCTCAAGCCAGTATGAATTAGAGTCTACCATCACTAAGTAATGTTGACCATTCCACTCAAATATGTCAGTTGCTACTGTTGACCAAGGTAGTTCAGGAATATGGCTTACCTGAAGTAGCTCTTTTTGCAAATGTGGCTTAGTACTGTTGCACACTGAACAAGAAGAAAGAACTTTATTAACGTCTTTTGCTAGAGAATGCAAACACATTAGTCCTCTCACCCTTCTTTTTGTAGAATCAGAACCTGGGTGGCCACAATGTAAAATCTGAATGTATTCACACTGTAGGGAGGTAGGATCAACAACTTTTGGACCTTTGAAAATGATACTATATTACTTCAGAATCTCATCTTTGCATGGAAAATAATGTTGTACTTCTGGGCGATACACAGGATTGCTTTGACGGCCATGCTATATGGATGAAGTGGTTGAGCTTTTGCAAAATTGGATCAGTCCTTGTATGATCTCTCAGCTCAAGTCTCGTGGTAGAAAAATTATGCACTTCCATGACATCAAAGTCATACTTCTCTGCATTAAGCTGTTCCATGGTATTTCTGGGTGATCTTGATAGCGTCTATATTAGACGATCGAACTTTTAAAAGTTTGACCGTCATATGGTTGACACCATATGATCAAACTTTTAAAAGTTAAAAAATCTAATAAAAAAAATAAACCACTGAAAAAACCCACCTGAACATTTTAAGCAAGGGGGCAAGACCACCTGCACCCCAAACATGGGGGGCTGTGCTTCCCACACCCCCCCCCCCGCTCTTTAAATATACCAACTCTGAGATCGCACTACAGTGCTGGAAAGGGAAATCTTCCCATTTTGCACTGTACAGAGATCTCCATTGAAATGTACAAACTTTTAAATGTTTGATCACGTAACATAGATCCTCTTGATAAGGTATCCGGCAGATAAAGAAGTGTACCTTTTGTATAGACCATTTTGAAATTATACTTTTGCAATTTGAGCATTGTTCTTTGTAGTCTTGCTAGAGTGGAATGCATAGGCTTCTTTAAAATAGTAATAGAGCTTGATGGTCAGTTTCTATCTGGATTACTCAGCCATAAATATAATCATGGATCTTTGAACATGCGAACACAATTGCCAAAAGTTCCTTCTCAATTTGAGCATACTGCATCTCACTTTGGGTAAGAGTTCTAGATGCATAGGCAACAGGTCTGGCCTCTTGAAGAATAACTGCACCAGGACTGAACTTTGAAGCATCACAGGAAAGAGCTACTGGTTTATGGACATTATAGTACCTTAATGTAGGTGGGTTAGCAATTTGCTGTTTGAGGTTATCAAATGCTCTCTGGTGTTGTTCTAACCATGACCATGCAAAGTTTTTTCATGTCAGCTCTCTTAAAAGTGCTGATAACTCACTAAAGTCAGGGATAAATTTGCCCAAATAGTTAACCATATCAAGAAAATGCTGTAGAGCTTGGACATTGTCTGGAGCTGGCATTTCAAGAATGGCTGCTTGCTTGGAAGGATCTAGTTGTAAGGCTGCACTGATAAATAAATGACCTACATAAGTAAATTCTAGTAGTTTGAATTTACACTTCAGAGGATTGAGCTTTAAGTATACTTCACCTGCTCTGTCCAGAGCTTTCCTGAGGTTTCTGTCATGCTCTGTTTCACCATTACCTCCAACTAGTAAATCATCAACTATTATTGCACATGGGTAGCCTAAAAGAATTTTCTCCATTGCATGCTGAAAGACTTCACTGGCAGAATTTATTCCAAATGGCATCCTGAGGAATCTGTATCTACCAAATGGGGTACTGAATATAATCAGTAGTGACGATTTGCCATCAGCCATCACTTGCCAAAATGAACTCTTTGCATCTAAGACAGAAAAAAACAGTGGTGTTTGGCATGAGGGTTGCAATTTCCTCACATGTACACATATGATGATGATGAGGTCTTTTTAATGCCTTGTTCAAGTCTCTCAAGTCAATGCATAGCCTGATTTCATCTGAATTTTTCTTATGAGCAGCTGCCATGAAAGACACCCACTCATTTGGTTCTGTGACGTGACAAATCATACCTTGCTGCACCATTTTGTCAAACTGGACCTTGACTTTGTCCAGCATAGCTACTGGAACTCTTATTGCTGGTCTGACCACTGGACTGACCTCTGGGTCTACTTTCATGGAGTACACAACTGAAAGTTTGCCTAACTTGTAGTCGAAAACATGAGCATGCTCTGAGAAAATAGCATCAGTAAAGCTGGAACTGGGACATGTGATTACATGATGTACTTCTTTGGTAAAAGAAAGCAGTTTCATTCTCAAACTGTCTCTGAGACCTAATAATGACTGCACAGGTCTTCGGACTATATAAAATTGTAAGCTGTAACTGTTCCCAGCTGAATAGCATGAAGGCACTACTGAACCTTTGGTTTGAATCTCTTCATCTCCATGAGCAACAAACTTCACACAATTGATCAAATTTAGTTGCTCACCAGCCCTCACTTTAGCAAATGCTTCTGTTGACATTACATTACTCTTTGAACCAGTGTCTACTTTGAGCTCCATGAGCTTACCATTAATAAGGACAGTACAAAGTACTTTATTCATTGCCAGTAAATCTACTGCATTAACCTTTTCATAGACCACTGATACACCATCTACACAGAATGTAGAGTTGCAGTTCTCTATATGATCAACTTGCTTTATTGAGTGACCTTTCTCAATAACTGAATGAGGTTTGCTTGATTTACAAAACTTTTGAAAATGGTTCCATTTTTACACTTGTGGCATTGCTGACCAAATGCTAAGTACTTCTCTCTTTTAGACTCATGGTTGGCTCCACAATTACGATAGTTAACAATAAGACTTAACTTGAGTTTTGGTGATTCACTCTTATACTGTACTGAGCATGCTCTTTTTACTGAGCTGGCCTTGGAACTTGCTAGAAAACTCCGGGTACTCCCTGCCACACCTACAGGGATTGCTGCTTCCATGTGCTTAGGCCTGTTTCTGCTTGACCCGTGTTGCATGCTGTCTACATTTGCTCTAAAGGCTGCTGAAATCATGCTTTTATCACTTACAAGCATACTTGTGTGCCTTTCTGTGAGCTCATGGATTTGTCAAATCTCTATGCCTTTGCTTAATGTGAAATCACTGTCATGAAGCAAAATCAGGTCTATATTAGAACACCAAACTTTCAAAATTTTGAGTGTTCTAATATCGACCCGTTTTCAGTGAATGCTGAAAATATCAAAGAAACAGAAAACCAATTTTTTCCTAAGGAAAGAATTTGGTTGTCCATTTCTGTTGTTTCGGTATTTTCAGCGCTGTGGTGGAAAGTTACGGGTCGGGTTCAGGTAAGTGCGCAATTGTGTGGACGTGAGGGTTAGGGCAGGTTAGGTGAGTTAGGGTTAGGGCACGGGTCAGGTAAGTGTGTGATTGTGTGGATGTGAGGGTTAGGGCGGGGTAGGTGAGTTATGGTTAGGGCGCGGGTGTGGTGACTGTGCGATAGTGATGGACCTTAGGGTTAGGGTTTAGGTTAAGGTAAGTGGATAGTTAGTGGTGTATGTATAGTTTAGTGTAGGGTTAGGTGTAAGAGTTTAGGAGTATGTGTGTGGATTGCTGTTTGTTTGGTTTGCTTGTGTTGTGTATATGTGATTTGGAACAGTGAATTTTTTCCCTAGGAATTCATAAATTGCTGCACCATTTTTCCCTAGGAAAAAATGTGCTGTTCTGTATGTTCGATGTTTTAAATTTTCAATTATTAGGGTTCGATATTAGAACACTCAAAATTTTGAAAGTTTGGTGTTCTAATACAGACCCATAAAATCTTTCTCACTGCAGCACTATGAACACCACACACAAGCCTGTCCTTTATTAACTCATCTTTCAAGTCACTAAATCTGCACATTTTAGCTTTGTTTCTCAAGTCGGTGATAGAAGCTCAAATGTTTTGCCTGGCTTTTGGTATCTTGTATAACATATATGCCTCTCTAATATAAAATTTGTCTGGGGGGGTTGCACATTTCCCTAAATTTATGATTTAAAGGAGTACAACAGGTTTCTCTAATGTATTCCTCAACTTCACGGCCCTTTTCCTCCCTATTTACATTGTCCTCTGTAAAGCAACAAATATAAAGCATTTACAATTTTTTATAATTCCCCTTACTTCTGTAACAGAAGCCTACCTTCTCATACTGTGATGGTTTCACTTATAAAATGATTCTCTCACGTTTGAATAAAGCTTGCTGGAGTCGCCCAATTACTGACATCATCGAGGCCAGGCAGTGCAGGTACTTTTTTTTTTTTTTAATCAGTTCCCTCCCCCAAAGTGACATCACCACAGCCATCATCTGATTCTAACTAAAATAATAAGACCCACCCATTCTGTGATGTCATGGCTCCCTTGTCCTTCCCCTAGCCTGAGTACTGTTCATTTTATTCAGTAGTAGTGTAGTAACACTGATGTTTGGAAACACAGAAATTTGGTATGCATACTTGTACATTCTGCACGGCAAATGATGCTTAGATGGTGTATCGCTTGCATACTTCTCTGTTGTATTTGCACCAGATACTGCTAGTGTGCAGTGCGGGAATAGAAAGATTAAAACATTGCCCTGGTATCAGAGGTGGCAGTGCAACATATTCATAGTGGCTTAGCATGAGAGTAGCTCTAAGTAAGCACCATGTGAAACCTGAATAAGCACCTAGAATTATTCAGTGCAGCTTCCACATCTTAAGTCTAAAAATGAATTCACATACTCACATGAACAGGAGTAGCTGCATATTGATGGCTAAAGGTGTATGGGCATGTTGGGTGGTTACTACACTGCAAAACTTGTATGTAATGGTGGAGATATTTGGAAGGCATGAGCAAACACACCAGTATATTAAAGCCATAGCACCAATTGAACTGGAGGCTGGCAAATAGATTTAGTAAGGGATTTTGTCCATGCACAAATATTTAAACAGTGATTCTTTGCAGTGGCATCCATTATCTGATTCAAGGTAAGTTAACCTTGATGTCCTTTATTTAAAAAAAAATCAATAAAAAATTTACTTTGTTATAAGTGACTTCTGGACACAAGAAAAATGAAGGGGGAAATATAACAATGTGGTTTGTATGTACAAAGACAAATCCAGGGACACTGCAAAAGGGTTTTTTTTGCAAACTAACCAGTGGAGTAAAAACATATAAGGCAAACACTGCATACCAACACACTTTGCACATGTAAATCTCAATTTTTAACAAGGTGGAAGCATGAAGTTATACCTTAACACTTTAATAAAGATCTAAACTGGTTAATAGTATAAATGTTTTATTCTTTAGCTTCTTGGTGCAAGACCTTACTGGATGTGATTGCAGTCAAGTAAGGCCATGGCTATAGTGCAGCAAAAAAATGTCCCCTCTAACAAAGGAAATGCTAGAGCAAAGATTAAATTACATGAGTCAAGCGCCCTGCTGAGATCTGCCAATCAATGGAATTACCAGGTCAAATTACCCTCAGGACTTTGACAGCTAGGGAAGCTAAGTGTCATGGGGGAGGGGAGAAGTAAATGGACTGGAATTCATTGTCTCACAAATTAGTGCTATTTAAACTAAATTAGAAAAAGAGGCAGCAGTAAACAGCACTTTGAGTGTGTTCTGTTGCATTTGCACTGTTTCTGTTTTAAGTAATCATCCAGCAGCAGGTAATGTTACTTAAACTATTCTATTTTACTCAGTACTTTGTACGCATGCAACATCTATGAAATGACAGGAACTTTAGGCAAACGGAGGCCCGCATGATGTAACATTTTTGAGCCAAACAATGATTTCTGGGATACTGGATGGCACCCTGATTTATCCAAACCACATCAATATACCAGCCTCCAGGTGGTCAGAGTCTGGAATTACATATAAAAATATTTAATATCCTGTAAATAAACCAAGAGTGCTGTTAAAGTGTAGGAAACATCATGCCATGATGTTTTAAACATGTTTTTTGAGTCTGTGGGTGCGGTACTCCTTTAAGCACTTGGGGTCCTCCATTGATTCAGCTGATACCACAATATGATGGTTTGCCCCTTCTCCTGCATATATTTCTGGTGCATACACAAATGAACAGCCTCTTTAAATGGCTTCTGACCCAGCTAAGTTAAGCAAAATGAATGCCTTTGTACATGCATCTTTGTCAGAAAAAGCTGGTTGTATGAAAATATTGTATTCCTGCTCGAATACTCTCCAATTCAATGCTATATTATGATCAAACACTAGTGGACCTGGTCTGTGAAATGCCTCTGCCATATCAACACACAGTAGTGAAGGTGCTTGAAGTTATGTATGAACATACACACACAAATATATATGCCAGGATTTTATGCCACTACTTGTAATTATGCCCAGTAGCACAACAAACTCTTTGAAATAACTGCCAAATAAGTCTCTGTAGCACAAAAACACTCTGAATCACTGTACTTTACTTTGAAATCACTGTACTTTATGAAACCACTCCTTATCAGTATAAGAAATACTTTGGAATAACTGCATTTTGTGAATAAACTGTACACAATGGAAAAAAGCTCAGAATAAGAAATACTTTGAAATGAATATACTTTGAAAATAAACTGTACAAAGCAAAAGAACCCTTTAAAATGGCTGCACTTTGTGAAATAACTCTGTACAATGTAAGAAACACTTTGAAATGGCGGCTTTCTGCGAATAAATGCACACAGCACAAGAGACTTTTTGAAATGGCTGCACTTTGACTGCACTTTGCAATATAACTGTACTTTGCACACAGCAAACTCTTTGAAATAATTGCACCGTTATAAAGCACACACACTGTAAACACTTTGCACACTCTGAGACACTTCAAACAACTCTAGTTATGCTTTGAATGGCTTCAGTCGATAAGAAATAGTAGTTTGTGCCCAAACACGGTCTTTTACTAAAAAAGCATGCAGACACATTGCTCTGTAAGCTTAATTTACCCTTTTATTGTACTTGTTATGCCCTTTTAATCTCTTACCCTGCTCATTATACTTTTCTTGTGCCCGTTTTACTTTAAACATGCTCATTATGCAGACTAAAGATAATTTTGAGCCCCATATGAAAAGCTTTGCTAGTTTTATCAAATATCTTGATTTCAAACATTTTGTTTAATTAATAATGCAGTCTGTGCCTTTTGTTTGATTAATAGTATGTTCTCTGCTAGTTGTTTGATTAATAATGCATTTTGTGCCTTATAAATGTGCTATTTCATTTTTTTTGTCATATAAATTATTTGTGCAGTTTTCTTTACCTTTAGCTCATTTCCGGCCCTTTTTCATTTTTTTGTGCTCCATTTCTGTCAACCTACTTAGTCTGCCTTCACCTTCAGCTCTGCACTCCATGACTCAAAGAAGTAGCTCTCTTGATCCTGGTTCTGATGCCATATTGCTCATATGGTCAGAATAAAACAGATGAACATTCGTGGGTTCAGTTCAAGCAGCTTTATTACACACAAGCACATCAGGAATGAGGCTTTGTAACTTAAACTTAAATAAACTTATAAACAGACTGACTACCACACTCATGCATGTTAACACTCTGGCTGTTCTGTCAAAATGGCACTGCTGCCTGCACATGCTCACTATTTATATGCACGTGCTACATCTAGAAATGCTTCTTAAAGGTACATACACATGCTCTGTTCTACAGTTGTGAAGTGACATCATTTTGAATTGGAACACTGTCACAAACTGCTTTGGGAAAGAAAGACTCAGAACTAGTCTCCAAGCATTTTCTTTCTTTGGCACTAGTAGCATCCTTGAATAAAACCCCTTCTCCTCCCAGGAAAGAGGAACTGGTTCTATCACTCTTTGGAAAGCATGTGATGAAGTATAGGTGGAAACAAAATAGTCTGATCTACAGGCTAGGGAAGGCCCACTTGGAAGGGAACATTGTCCTCCCACTGCCATCTGTAACCCTGTTAAATGATTTTCAGAACTATTTTATCCGAAACAATCTGTTGCCAAAGAGAAAAATAGAGATTCAGACTTTCTGCAGCAGAAGATGGGCCAGTTTGGGCAGGGGGGGGGGGTCACAAGATCTTTTCAATCGTCATTCAGACTTGTTGGAATGCCCTTAGTTTTAGAAGATTTGAGACTTCTTTTTTTTTGGAACCCCCCATGCCACTACTTAAATGTCTATCTACCTGGATTCTGTTGAGACTGTTTGTTCGGCTTCTTGCCAAAACTGGATGAGGAGAAAGAAAATTTGGAAAAGGAGGGCTGAAAAATCCTAAGAGATTCCCTGGATCAGTTTGGCCATTTCATCACTCTTTTTGATCACTTTTGCAGTAGATGGGCCAAACGCTAAATCCCTATCTAAAGGAGAATTTAAAATCTCATTTTCTAATCATCTGGAAGGCTCTGAGAATGCAGCCAAGCAAACCTTCTTAAAACAGTACTAGTGGCCAGACAGAAAAAAACAAGTGCTCTGTTTCAGTCTCAAAGTATCCATTAGAACACAACAATCCTAGTTTTAAAATAACTTTCTTGAAGTGGTAAGGTAATCAAACATAAGTAGATATAAGAAAATGGAAGTTTTTTCTTTGTACCTCAAAGGGAACTTATCTGCCCAACAAAGGAAGGCACAAGCCAACCATTGATCCTAGAAAGCCCCGACAGGAGCATACTCTTCAGTGGCAGGAAAGCTCTGAAGGATTTCATACCCAAACTTGTTCAGCTTATATCAAGCTTTTTGACAGTTTGGGCACATGGAAGGTGCCATGAAGTTTTGGAAGCTGCCCAGCTGTTATATCCTTGGTAGGATATAACCCATATAGCTAATGCTACTTCAGCAGTGATCGATACAAAAAACATTGGGTATGGTGTGCTTACATGATTTGTGGTATTGGTATGTTGGCCAACGCTGGATTATTTCCTGATATGATTTAGACTATAATGCCTGGAAATCAGGTTATAACAGAAGACAACAACAGCTGTCTATAATTTATAATGATTTGTAATACAGTATAGATAAGATTGTGGTTCCATCTTTTTGAATTGGAAGAAGATGAGGTGAATTTAAAGGCTCCCTCAGAAATGTTCAAAAAACAGTACGGGAATTTTCCCAGTTCCTGGCCAAATTTCCCCTAGTAGTGTAAATGTCACTTTGAGTCTTCCCTGAGTAAAGGCTGCTAGCTTAGTGGGTGTAACCCAGTCACCAAAGAGTGAATAAATAAATAAATGCAAATGTACATTATTTGTGCTTTCATTCATTTACTCACTGATTATTCACTTAATCAATTTATGAGTCACAGTGGGGTCAAAGCATATCCTGCCTCTCAGTGCATGCAAGACAGACAAACTAGTTCTGGATGACAGTCAATCACAGAATATTGTTATTCACACACACATATGCATGCACATTACTTACTCATACCTATGGCTTATTTGAAGGATCAGCAATTTACCTATGATATGACTTTGACATGTGAGAGGAGACTAGAACACCCTGCAAAACCCATATAGACACAGATAACCAAACTGGAGAGGCAAAAGCTGGTAGATAAGTCAAGTCAGTAAAGTATAATTCTAAAAGAAAATCCCAAACAATAAAAAATAATAAAAACACTCATCTGAATTAATTTGTTTCCATATAATAATGAAATATTTTCATAAAATCAACTAAAAAAAAAAACAGAACACCCAGGTCAACAAAGAAACCAAGAGTACAACTAATCACCCAATGTAGTCACAGTAATGCACAGAATGTATTACAAATAAGCACTTTCATCCTCTAAGAGTTGAAACTTCAGAATGTAACACACATCAACTAAAACATTTTAAGATCAAAACCCAAGTTAAATACGGGTGTAACAAGTTACTCTCACAAACTTTTGTCTTTCATTCTTAATAGGGAATTAATTGAAATATTAGCATTTAAGCCAGGCAAAGTGCCAGCATTCAATTACATGTGCCACACCGATTTCTTTTACAAAAGCTTGATTTTGCCAACCCTCCCCCCCAAAAAAAGAATCAGTATAAAAAAGTTTCTTTTTTATTGAATGTGTTTCATTCGAAAGAAGACCCAACTCTTGGAGGACAAAAGCACTGTTGTTTTTAAATAAATGTTGTAGAATACTGCGACTACATTGGGTGATTGGCTGTGTTCCATTCAGAAAATATTATAGTAATCAGGAGGGTGTAAACATGCCATAAAACTTGACAATGCACTTGCATTTGCACAGTTTCTTATTTTTGCTCTATTTAATTGCAGCTTGCTTTAATTTGAAACACTATGGTTCTTCTGTTTATTTTGTGTTTAATAATTTTGTCTGTTCTTCAGTTTGCATTTAAAAGCTGATATCCCACAATCCTGTTGGAGTGGGCAGGGTTGCATAATTATGTATGCACATTTTATGTTAATCAGCGTACAGATTTGTACCTATTTTTCATGGGCTTTTGTTCAGATTTCTTGCTCTGAGAGCTTGAGAGGTATGGTACTGACGATCCTTTAAAATAGAAGCAAAAATTAATAAAACAACTAATGTAAATAAATTTAAAAATGTACAAATGGAAAATCTGGAGGTCACAAGTTTGATGTGTGAATAAAACAGCACTGTAGTTGTAAGGTGCGCATTTTGGACAGTACTTTACATATCTTACTCAAGATACACATAAATACATTCAGATAAGCATAGTATTTATTTATTAATACAGTGATTGCTTAATTAATTTTTTTATTTATACATTGTCAATGAGGTTAGCCCCACTTGAATAGTAACCTATTTTCAGGAGAGACTTATGGTGGTATTTATATTACTAGAGGACATTTGTCCTGGCCATTGGAGAACTCCCACTGTTTTTGATAGATGGCGTGGGATCTTTACATACACCTGAGCTACCAGCAAAACATGCAGCTGGGACTGCAATTTAATGGCTCATGTGAAGGATGTCACACTCAGGATTGCAGCAGCCTGCAATGCTAGACTGATGTGTCAGCAATTTGAAAATAAATCCAATCACCTGGGCAGTAGCAGAATAGTTTGCCATCATGTGACATCATTGTGCTGCTACTGTAGTTGTTGCACAGTGACTACATAAATGTGCCAGTAAATACTGCAGTTGTTGCACAGTGATTACATAAATGTGCCAGTGTGTGCTGTAGTTATTGCACAGTGACTACATAGATGTGCCAGTGTGTACTGTAGTTGTTGCACAGTGACTACATAAATGTGCCAGTGTATGCTGTAGTTGTTGCACAGTGACTACATAGATGTGCCAGTGTGTACTAGTAAGTTATAATTCTATCACTATAACCCAATACATATATATAAAGTGACAAGTCTCCTTACATTTGTAAAGGTAACAAGGATGACATTCACATAATATCTAAAGGAACACGAGTATGCATGACTGCCTGATAATCACAATGCAGTTACATAAGATTCTCTAAAAATGTTTAGAACTAAGTAAAGGAAAGGAAACTGCTTGTGAAAATTACAAAGCATGTGAGTAAGAATTCCCCTTATTTAGCCACAAACTAAACTTGTACTTTTTAATAGCAACAATTATTGCAAAAATTACTGTGACAGATATTGCCAAAACTAGTGAAGAAGTTTTGTTTTTTGGCCCTCAGCATTAATTCACTAAGGTTGTATTTGATTAAGCATGAATGTTGTAAGCTGCATTTTGTTGTGAGCATTTGCTCATTGCATATTTCTGCAGGGAATTAAGATTTCATTTTAGTAACTAATGCTTACTCAAAGATTTAAGTTTCTGGGAAAGAGCAAAGCATGTTTTATTATTATTTTGATATTGAGTGTATTTTCTGAACTGTAATAACCTTCTGGTCAGAATGATAAATCAAGGAAGTGTAGAAACCACCTAGGTAAGCGTCTTGTAAAAATTCTCACATGTATTTGCACATGATGTGTGTTGGCATGAAATAGTGCTCATTTTTGATGACCAAAGTTTAGAGAAGAAAAAAAAAGTAATTCCATGTTGGTCCACTCACAAAAGAGCTCATGCCAGCTCAAATGCAAGGGTGCAGCCAGAAAGTTCCATTTTGTACTCACAAACTCTTTATGCTACCCCTGCCCACCTGAAATTTTTAAAAATGGACATCTTTCAAAATGTCACCTGACTAGAAGTTAATAAATATTTACAAAATTCTCAGCGGTTCCTTCCAAAATTATTAAATATACCATTTTTTTTTAAGATTAGCAATCCTGTCTGTAAGCAAATTATGTACCTGTTGTTGTAGACATTATATAGCCTGAAAAAAAAGTTACGTTTCTGAGTGATGGAAAGAAAAATATGTACTTTCTAGAGAACAAAGAGTATGCCTGGGTACACCCTTGGTATTACATCATGACTGTTCCAGTATCTTTGTGTTTTCTTTACTTAAGGGAGTAGTTTTATTCAATATGTTTGAGGCAATACATTTCAAAGGTTTGGGTTTCACAGGGGAAGTTATCACAGAATGCGAAAAAAACATTATGTCAAATGTAACACTATTGTATTTGAATAAATCAGCTTTGTTTTACAAAGTCAATAAAAGGAAAAATCAAGCAAATAACACATACATTCAGTAAAATATTAGTGTTCTCACATGATATCACAATGAAGAACTATAATGTAGGGTAATGAATACAAATATGAAGACATGGAAAGCCCAGATTATGCACTGTACTAAGAGAGGTATGCTGGCACCATAGACAGCCAAACTCCTGAGCTAGATAGCAGTCAAGCTACATCTAGTATGTGTCCCTGAGAGACTTGGCAGCCAGGCTAAATCTGCCTTTATTTCAAAGCACAGAGACTACTAGACTGTCTTTAGGCCATGCTCCTGAGATATCTTGCTGAGAAATTAAATCTTCCTCTTTTGATACACATGTAGGCCTTACTCTCATCCTGTACATTGTTTCAGGACTGGAGTACATGCTAAATGTGCATGTATATTCCTATGGATAAATACTGTGCTATATATGAGCAGTTTGGTGAGAAGCAAAGTAATTTATATCCTTTATTTATCTGCAACTGCTCTGATTGTCATACCTCCCATTGTACATAACTTTTCCCCCTCCCCAAGAAGCTATAATCAAGGTAGTTGAACTATGTGCTGACACTGTCCATGAGGTATGGCCAGGCAGCACTTATTTTGTCCTTTTATCCTTTTTTTATATGGAGCTCATTTTGTGCCCCATAAGGGCCTCTGACACTTACACGTATTGAGATTACACAGCACAGTGTGCTGTCTGCCACCAGTGTAGAAGCAAACAAAATTAGACTATTTTTCCTTTTCTTTACCCCTTTCAGTCTAATAAGACTAACATGCCTTATCCTGCTATTGTACCCCCTATATCCATAAAGAGAGAATTGTTCTCAATGTAATGAAGTTTTAGGTTAGTTCTGCCTAAGTTATCTTAAAACATTATTTTTATAGTTTATTAATCTATTCATAAGCTCTCTTTAACTGATAGACACTTTACATCCACAATAATTACATTATATTTTTCACATACTTTCTCATGTTTATATGTTCCTTTCCATCTACCCTATCTGGCAAGACAGAAAATAACTGTCCTCCTTGCAAAAAGCATTGATAATTGTATTCTTCCAATCAGGTGCCATACATGTGATACCTTCTACTTCTAGCTGGCAAATTAAGCTCAAATTGTATTTATAGTTTCTATTCATTGTCTTCAGTAATAACTTTAGAAAGGAGACAGTAACAAGGAAGTATAATATAAAACATGGTGGCAATATTTTGTTCAAAAGTGTAACTTGAAATACCTTGGGTATAGGTACTATCAAACAGAAAAGTTTTAGAAAAGGTTAACGAGGTCATTGCAAATGCTCTTTTCTTGCAGGAAGCCAAACTGAAACAAGGTACAGATGCCAAATTTGTAAGATGGGAGCCATGATCTTTGCCATAACTACCCTTAAGTGTACGCTTGTGAGAAAACAGACATAGGATTTTGGGCATCTCCAGAACTATCCTAAGTATAAGCTTGTGAGAAAATGGGCATAGGATTTTGGCTATCTTTAGCACACCTGAACAAATGCCATGCCCGGCTCTACTACAGCCGTAATGTATATGAGACTTTCCTTAAGGAGAATGCTTGACCATGCTGCCCGACTATTCCATTTCAGTACTGATATAATTCTGCGCGAACACAACTCTCATTCAGCAACTAAATGTATCATGCGGGCCAACAGAAGTACACAAGAAAATGGTTTGGCAGTTATTACGGTAAATAAACACACTAAATCAATAGGCTGTACAGAGTGAGTTATAAACAGGAACAAGAGTCTATACATATTTTGCTCCAAATGTGTGCCTGTGTGTACATGCGTGTGTGCGTGTGTGTGTGTGTGTAAAGTAGATTGCAATTTTTTTCTTCCTAGGCAGCTTCTATATTGGCTTACTAAAGACAACATATATATATAAGCAGTTCATTTAACACCGCACCTCAAGGTGTGCTCACAGGACTCAGGAGGAGCCTGTTATAACAAAATGGGAACTGGACTCCTTGCAGTTAAAGGACACATTATTAGGCAAAAAAGCTGGCCAAGTGCATCATAATCTTGAATGCACTCCATGCCCCAGATTCAGTATCTATATTGAATATTTAATATTGATTATTGATTATTGATTAGGCTCCTATAGGAAATTTTAAAGTGCTAGTTAATGGGATTGTTTTACTTATGCCATCCTCAAGAGTAATAACAGGAAGCTATATGTGGAAGAACTAAAAAAAACAGACAGACTGACAGATCCCAAGCTGTAAAATGGAAAAAGGGCAGCTTTCCCTTTCTACATACTCCTACCAGTGTTCTACAGGGATCCATCCTAGGTCTTATGATCTTCATCAACACATTTCACTCTGCTATACCCAATGTCAAGATAATCCAATATGCAGATGACTCTTAGTGTGCTCTGCCACTAATCTCGCTGAACTCTTAACAAAGATGCAGTCTGCCTTCTCAACCACTGAGGCCTGAATGCACCAAAATCATCTCTCCCTAAATGCAAACAAATCCAAAATACTAATCTTCCTTCCATCAAAATCATTCCCTTTTGACAAAACTTCTTTCAAAGTGGTAAGCCAAAACAACTCACCTATTGAAATCGTCCCCCATGCTAAATTGCAAGACGTCACCATAGATGAGCAATTGAAATTTGACAACCATATTCTCCAAAACATAAAAAAAAGCAACGAAAACTAGGGATGCTGTATAGGAACAATTGCTTTCTATCTCCACATACTAGACATACCCTCACATCCACTTTCCTCCTGCCCTCTCTAATGTATGCCCCCCCTCTTCTAACCAACCTATCTGCATCCATAACTTAAAATTTAGAAATTTGCTATAACAAAATTTCCAAATTTGCCATTAAATCTAAAAACTCCTCACACCATTGCCTTTCCCTTCACTCTATACATTGGCTAAAACTTCAAAACTCTCTGAATTACCTCCAGCTCATAACAGCTCATAGATTAATCTTTAACCCATCTAAATGCCCTGCCCTTACAAACATCGTTCTCCCTTATACCCCTAAAAGAACTCTTAGGTCTGCCCACCAAAACATAATCACTGTCTCTAAACCTAACCGTCCAGCAGGACAACTACTCCACTCCGTCTCCTAAGCCAAAAAATGGAATTCCCTCCCTCCCTCCCTCCCTAAGAACTTTGCTGAACATAGAAAACTTTAAAACCCAACTTCACTCCTTTCTACTTTCTAATCGTAAATGTACTTGCATCCTACCAACCTAAGGCATCCCTCCTTTAAATTCTTCTATTTCTAAGACTTATTTTCCACTTTCTTATAATAACTTTCTTCAAAAATCAATAACTACTTCCTGGATTGTTACCGTTAGTTCTTATAACAAGGTCATTCAGACGTTATATTGTCTAGAATCTAACAACGACAACTGCCTTTCTTGGAACAATTTTGTAAATACTAATCTTTGATATGTAAATATTAGTAATTGTATTTCTTATCTACTGTATATATTCTGTCCATATTTTGCTGTGTTTTCTATATTGTAATGTTTGCTATAGTTGGAGATTTTTCCCCCCGGGCCTCCATTGAAAATGGGCTCCCCAGGCACAGTGGACTTCCCCAGTCATCAAACTGGAAATAAATAAATAAATAAATAAATAAATAAATAAATAAAAGTCTTCATTTGAATAAAAAACTAGTGGAAACATAACCCTAAACTGATGTCTGTAGACTTCTAAAGCTGACACCCTGCAGAATGAGCTAAATGATGTAATTACGTCAACAAAAGCCCTATCTTAAATTAAGGTGGGACCTATGTGTTAGGAAAACTGTCAGCTTATGCAATGAACCCTGGTATTCAATAAAGCTTACATGGAGTGTAAAAATAGTGCAGCCACTCCTGTACAGAATATGGCTACCGAACAATCCAGTAAAAAAAGCTTGAGGACGTGCAAGAGCTTGGATGCACTATTCTTGCATAGACTCAACTGAATAATGCTAATTACCTCATTTGCTGGTGAAAGCCATGCAAATGAGGTGAAATAGTGATTCAGTAAGCAGGCAGGCACCTGCACAGGAATAGTGTTACTTGCAGAAATGTATTCGGCTAATAGCCAAATACATTTCTGCAAAAATCAAAACAGAAGCATGACAGCTCAAATAAAAGCATGTATTATAATCTTTAGGCATGACAATGGCCAAATATATGGCCTTTGGCATGGAAAAGTGTTTCAATTTTACAAAAATAAAAGTTTTTTGGGCCAATCTTGGCCGTTTAAGCATAGGGCAGTGGCGCTCAAACGGGATTGTGCCAAAAATATAAACAAAAAGTTGAAAAGGCATTTTTAAGTGAAATCTGTATTTTGCCATTATATTTTATGGCATGCAGATTCAAAACAATACCAGGAAACTGTGGTTGCTAAGGGGAAAAGCTCTGGTGAAGTGCAGTGACTAGGGATTAAGGCAGTGGGGTATGCAAATGAGGGGAATTTTACTGAATCACAAAAATTTTCTAAGTGCCAAACTGCACCTAACTGTGCAGGTGCTATAAGGCAGTAGCGTAAGCAGGAGGAGCAGCAGACATGAAAAGGGGGAGTGTCACGATTGGTGTAAGCACATTGGAGCTCCATGGCTCACCGATAAGCTTAGCTAAGCACAGCTAAGCAAGGGGGTGTGTCTGAGGCTGTATTGGCTTATTACATGAAATGAAGAGCATGTTCACATCTAGGTAGAGCCATTTCTCAGTGTTTACATTAACTAAATGGGTTTGAGTGGTGCACACTGGGTCTAAAAAAAAAAAAAAACGGAAATAGCAGGACTGTTTACATTTGGGCACTGGGTTTGTATTGTGCACCTTAGGGCTTAAAAGAGGAGGAAATGGGAAGGGAAAAAAGGTTAAAAAAGGGAAAAAACAGAATAAAAGCAATCAAATACAAATTACACAGCTAGCAGGTGGAATGCCTTCATTTATTTTTATTTTTAACTTTTAACTGTTTTAATATTTTTACTATTTATTTATCAGAAATGTTATTCTTTGTATTACATAATTTGACTCCATCAACTGCCAGGTCGTGTGCAATGCCCAGGGCATTATCATGAATGTGTGTGCTGGCAGCCTTGGAAGCTGTCACAGCTGTACCAGGCATTTGCCAGTGGGGACATCCCGTATGGCCATCTGGTGGGGGATGCTGGCTATGCACTGGAGCCGTGGATGACGACACCCATCAGAAATACATACACAACCACTCAAGAACACCATAATGAGGCACACACACAAACCAGGATCATTACAGAGCATGTGTTTCGGATGTTCAAGTCATGGTTCTGCTGACTTGAAATATCTGGTGGAGTCTTGCAGTATTCTCCAGCCACATGTGCACACATGTTCATAGTATGTGACATGCTACACAATATGATCCTGCGGAAACAGCTGCAGCAGGAACAGCATGGGGAAGGGCCACACAGCCCACCACCATTGCCAAGGTCCCCACAGGCACAGAGGGACCCAGAGGAGGAGGCTCCTGACCCTGCTCCTGTAGGCAGGCAGAGGCATTCCCAGTATTCCCAGGCCTTGGCAAAGAGGCAATGCATAGCACACACATTGACATTGTAAGGACCCAGGGACTGACACCTGTCTCTGACTCACACATACAGTAAAATGGATGACACACACATCACATTACCTGTAACTTACCATGTATAGGCAGTGTACTATGTGCATCCAACATAGGTGGCCCTCAAGTGCAGTCCTCAAAATTGCCACAGGCACAAAGTAATTCAGTCTTCTTAGCAATAAAGGAATGAATTAGTATGTTTTGGTAGCATATCTATGGTAATTCTACATGCATGCAAGGGAATGGGGTGGCCTACAGGGATAGCAGCAGACATCTGACAGCTATGTGGGACACCAGGAAATGTCTACACAATACTGGCTTCCCCACACTATGCAGTATCATTTAAGGTGACAAAT
>NC_056746.1:1198735391-1198817891 GCF_019279795.1 Protopterus annectens | reverse complement strand
TACTTTAGCAGTCCTCTTGATTTCAGTCACCTTAGAAGTACCTTTGGGCAGCCATTAGCACTATAAGCTCTGTGGTGGATGCAATAATTGTGTAACACTGTAGCATTAATAACTAGTTAGGTAGGGGTTCTAATCTCAGTTCTGGAAAATGTAAAAGGTGTGTGTGTGTGTGTGTGTGTGTGTGTGTTTGTGTGTGTGTGTGTTAGATATTTTGAGCCTGTTCACACCCAGTACACTTCCCATTGTCCTACTTTAACAGTCCTGCTGATGTCAGTCACTTTAGAAGTACCTTTGGGTAGCCCTCAGCCCTATAAGCTCTGTGGTGAGTGCAATAATTGCGTAACATTATAGTACAAATATCTAGTTAGGGTAGGGGTTCCAATCTCAGTCCTGTCAAATGTAAAAGCTGTGTGTTTGTATGTTAAAGATTTTGAGCCTGTTCACACCCAGTACACTTCCCATTGCCCTACTTTACCATTCCTGCTGATGTCAGTCACCTTAGAAGTACCTTTGGTCAGCCGTTAGCCCTATAAGCTCTGTGTCGCATGTGATAATTGCGTAACACTACAGTACAAATAACTAATTAGGGGTTCTAATCTCAGTTCTAGCAAATTTGTGTGTGTGTACATGTGTAGGTTAAAGTATTGTGTGGCCTCTCTCACCCATTACATCACATATTGCCATACTTTACAAAGGCCAGTGATGTTCCTCACCTTAGAAGTACCTTGGGACAGCCTCTGCCCTATAGGCTCTGTGGCACATGTGATAAATGCATACCACTGTAGTAGCAGTAGCTAGATAAGTAGGGGTGCTAATCTCAGTTCTGCCAAATGTGTGTGTGTGTGTGTGTGTGTGTGTGTGTGTGTGTGTGTGTGTGTGTGTGTGTGTGTGTGTGTGTGTGCGTGTGTGTGTGTGTGTATGTGTGTGTCTTTCTGTCTGGGGGTGTTTGTGTAAGAGCCATATCCATTTGGGGAGTGTTTTGTGATTTTTTTACTGTTGCCCACACAGTAGATGTCCCAGTGTCAACTTTACAAGTCCCACTTTTCTCATCCACTGTAGAGGTAGCTGTAGACACTCTGCACCCCTATAAGCTCTGTGCCATGTGCAATAATTATGTAACAATATGGAATAAATAACAAGATAGGTGACCCTTCTAATCCTTGGATACCATTCCCCACTCTGGAATCATGGACAAACACACTCAGCTAGGCCTCAACCCCTATATCACTAGGTGGCTTGCAAACTGGCTCACAGATAGAACCCACAGTGTGAAAGCAGTGAACTTTATGTCAGACTGCCAACCAGTCACGAGTGGAGTCCTACAGGGTTTGGTCTTGGGTCCCCTTACATTTGGGAACTACACCTCTGAAGTCCAGCCCAACATGAAGGGACTCTGGCTGGCAATGTTCGCAGTCAGCTGGAAGGTGGGTGCTATTATTACCTCCCTTGTGATGTTGACATCCTGCACAAAGGCCTCACTGAGACCTATGACTGGTGTCAGAACCCTGGACTTTAGCTCAATGCCAGAAAATGTGCCACCATCCCCTTTGGGACCAACATGGTTCCCATGAATTACTACATTGATGGTAGTCCACTGAACACTGACTTTGTTATAAGAGAACTGGAGACACAAGTTGACAGTGAGCTCTCTGTTGACCACCACAGTGCCACTGTGTTCAGATAGTCCTATGTGTCACATCTCCTGACTAAGGGTGTTGCATCCAGGAAGTAAGAGGTCATTGTCTCCCTGTACTCACCCCTCATTAGGCCAATCAATGAGTACAATGGCCCATTTAGCATGTACCCCACTGGACATGTGCAACAACAGCAGAGGCTGCAAAAGTACCTTACAAGGAGGATACTAGGCCTTAAACACTTGCCCTATATGACCAGACTCCAATAACTCCAACTATTCTCATATTGGCTACTTAGAGGTGATCTCTGCCTGACTTACTCAGACATGCCTGACCCAGCTCTGTCAGGAATGCTATATCTGAAGAAACCAATCCATCCAAACCACATACCCCAGAGACCCCAACCCCATTTCACAATCAACAGAACATGCTGGGAGGACAGGTTCACAACCCATAGACTGCCCACCCTATGGAATAGACTTCACAAACATGTCAGGCAGAGCACCTCACTCACCCTCTTCAACGGAAATTTGGATGAGTGGAAGGGGAATAGAAATCCCACCCTGGGGATCACTCCAGTGGCGATACTTGTTAGACACACTGGGGACTATCATCAGGTGGCATAATGCCAGGCTATTCCCATGGGCTAGGCTTGTAAAGGCTCCATGGCCATTTGCCTAGTACACACCTATGAAGCTATGAACCTGTGGCTCTCAGTACTGCCAAACGTCTGTGCGTGCACTAGTGTGTATAAAAGTGTTTGTGAGTATGTAAGCATGTGGGTGAAAGTAGTTTCAGGCACTTCTCAACCAGTACACCTACCATTGCCATATCTTACAAGGGTTGGTGATGTTGTGCACCTTAGAAGAACCGTGGAACACTCTGCACATTATAAGCTCCATGGTGCATGCAATAAATGCATAACACTGTATTAGCAATAACTAGAGAGATGGGGGTTCTAATCTCAGTCCTGACAAATGTGTGTGTGAGAACTGTATCTTGTGTATGTGTCTGAGTGAGAACTATATCCATTGTGGTGGTGGGTTTTACATTTTTAGGCCATGGTACACCCAGTACACGTCCCAAGGTCCATTTTACAAGGTCTGCTGTCTTCATCAACCATAGAATTATCTTTTGACACTCTTCAGCCCAATAAGCCCCATGCCATGTGCTGGAACTATGTAACAGTATGGACTGACTAACAAGATAGGCAGAGCTGCTAATCTCAATCCTGGCAAATGTGCGTATGAGTGTATTTGTGTGTGTAAGTGTGTATAACTGTAGGTTTGAGAATTTGGGGTCCATTCTCACCCAGTAAACCACCCATTGCCATACTTTACAAGGCCTGATGATGTTCACCTTGGAATTACCTTGGGACTCTCCTCATCCTGTAAGCTTTGTGGCGCATGCGATAAATGAGTAACACTGTAGTAGGAGAAACTAAATAAGTTGGGGTTGTAGTCTCAGTGCTGGAAAATGTGTGAGTGTGTGTAAGAATAGTATCCTGTGTTTGAGTGAGAACTATATCCATTGGGTGGCCATGCTTTACAATTTTAGGCCATGGTACTCCCAGTACACATCCCAATATCCACTTTACAAAGGCCGCTGTTCACATCCACCATAGAGGCATTTGTGGATACTCTTCAGCCCTATAAGCCCCATGTGGCATGCAATGGTTTTCTAACAGTATATAATGTATAACATGATAAGCAGGGCTGCTAATGTCGGTACTGGCAATTGTGTGTGCATTGGTGTATTTAGCAGTGTTTCTGAGTGTGTAGACTCATAAGTGACAGTCTAATGAGTCCTCCATACCCAGTACATACCCCATTGCCATACATCAAAAGGGCACATGATGTTATTCATTTTGCAGGTACCTGGGAAAAGTCATTACACTATGAGTTCCATGCCACCTACGATAACTGCATAACATTGTAGTACCAGTAACTAGATGGGTAAGGGTTCCAAACACAGCACTGGCAACTGTGATCCTGCGTGTGTGCATGTGTGTGTGTGTGTGTGTGTGTGTGTGTGTGTGTGTGTGTGTGTGTGTGTGTGTGTGTGTGTGTGTATATGTGTGTGTGTGTGTGTGTGTGTGTGTGTGTGTGTGTGTGTGTGTGTGTGTGTGTGTGTGTGTGTGTGTATACATGTGACTGTGTGTGTTGGAACAGTATTCTCTGCGTATTTGATCAGCACAATATCTTCTGGGGGTATGGTTTTACCAATCTGAGGTGTGTTCCAACCACTACACTTACCATTGTCCACTTCACAAGGCCTGCTGATGTCAACCACCATGGACTTACCTGTATACACCCCTCTGCCCTATAAGCTCTGTGGCACATGCAATAACTGTTACACAGACCTGGTAAATGTGTACGTATACATCTGTACCTCAGCTCTGATATGATTGATGTGTTACCATTCTGCCATACCCCTCATTGCCAATTTCTACAGGGCCACCTCCTGCTGACACACAGACACCTAGAGCATAAACAGAATACATCATATGAGACTACATTCATTCAGTGTTACTAACACCAATAATGCATCATGGCTGAAAAGGTACACACACTCTGAAGTGTACCCATTACAATTGCAAGCTGACAGCACCTTACACAGCGTTACATAACTGAACTGTACTTAATTCACCCTGTGCATCAGAGCCATATTAGCATGTCCCTGCATTGGTGGTATGGATCGCAGGTTGTGAGGTATGCTACAGATTTTTTATTGGATGTATGTGGACTGTGGCTGGGCCACTCCAAAACATTGATTGTCTTCTGGTGAAGTAATTTGTTGTGATGTGTGTCTTTGGTTTGGGTCATTGTCATGTGGAAAGGTGTAATTCCTCTTCATCTACAGCTTTCTAGCAGACACATGAAGGTTTTGGGCCAAAGGGACTGATATTTGCAACTGTTCATAATCCCTTCCACCTTGGCTAAAGGCCCACTTCCAGTTTATGAACAGCAACCCGAAAGCAGGACACTGCCATCACCATGCTTCACCACGGGGATGGTGTTCTTTTGGTGATGCACTGTGTTGTTGTTGTGCCAAACAAACCTTTTGGAATTGTGGCAAAAAAGTGCAGCCTTGGTCTAATTACACCATACCATATTTTCCCACATGCTTTTGGGAGACCTGATGTATTGTACTTGAGAATTTTACCAGACCTGGATGTTGTTCTGTGTGAGAAAAGGCTTCCATCTTCCAAACCTACCCCATAGGCCAGACATCTGGAGAATTCAGGAGATTGTTGTCACATGTGGCACACAACCAGTACTTGCCAGAGATTCCTGCAACTCCTTTAGTGTTGCTGTAGGTCTCCTGGCAGCCTCCCTGACCAGGTTGGGTCTTGTCTCTTCAACACATTTGTAGGGATATCCTCTTCTTTGCAATGTCACTGTTGCCCTGTATTTGCACCAACTTTTGATGACTGTCTGCACTGTGTTCCATGGCATATGCCATGCTGTGGAAATGCTTTTGTACCCTTCTCCAGGCTGATACCTTTCAAAAATTAGATTCCTTTGCTGCTTCTTAGGCTCTTTGCAAACCATGGCTGTTGCTGTGGCAGGCAACTGAGTAAATGTTAGGTAACTCCTGGTGGGACAGCTGACTGTTATTTTCTGTTAATCAGGGAGTGTCTGTAATTGATGGCAGATGTGTACCAAAGAGGACGTAATGCTGTAATTATATTGAAAGCTGCTTCAACACAGTATTAGCTTCAGCCTTTGCACACTTATGCATCTAGCTTCTTGTATGTTTTTCATTTGTCAACATTGTTCCCCTAACAGATTTGTTTGTTTTACAATTGAATTGTACAGGTTATAGGTCACATGAAAGGTTGGAAGAGTTTGGAAATGTTTTATTGACATCTCATTTTTGTATATCACAAATACCTTGCATTTTAACAGGTGTGTATACACCAGTTATATGCACTGTATAACACTAATTTATAGAATATGTCCCTAGTTTTGTGCTTTTGTCCCCCCCATTTTGTCAGTCTCTGTCCAGATTTCTTGCAATGACAGGTTGTGAGGTATTCTACAGATATGTTACATCTCCTGCAAATAGACCCCATCGATGACCACTGTGATGCAATGCAGTTAAGCCCACCACAAGTGAACATGCAGATATCACAATATGGTTGAGAGTAACAGTTGTGTGCATGGTAAAATGCATGCCCTTAACATGCCTGGGGTACTGGTGAGCCACAACAGGACAATCCCATAATCACCAGCTTCAGGCTGCTGTCTTACATCCAGACTAGATGTACGTATGTAGTTGTGGGGGAGAGGTATTGTCAGCAGACTCACATGTGGCATTGGTACAAGATGAATGCTACTTTCCAGCACATGTTCAGTACAAGCTCTGATAGTACACAATTTGCTGTCCATCACCATAGATGTGCACTTGGGTGCATTACTAAACCCCACCCACAAATGCAGTTTGACCTCATATATGCATCTCGATACTCTACAGAAGCCAGTATGACTGCTACATGATTCAATTGATGTGCACTGTGACCTTACCTGGATGCTCCTCGTCTGTTGCCTGGGTGCCATCCACTTCCACGACTTGAGTTTCTTGTGTTGGCTGGTGTGTGGGGGCTACCCCAAGGTTGACAAGGAGCTCCTCTGTTGCCATAAATGGGGCCTGTTTGGCAGGACTCCCACCTGTAGCACTACTGTCCCTGGCCATGGCAGCAGCCCTTTACCAGACATGATGCATCAGATCAGTTGCACAATGCCTGACCTGATCGTATGTGCAGCCATGGTGGCCAATGTTGTTCAGCCTGTAGACAAGCTCATCCCACATGGCAGTCTGGTCCCACAGATCCTGTGGCCCACTGCCAAACATCACCCCATGGTGCTGGATGATTAGGTTAATGATTGCCTCCTTTTCAGCTGCAGAGTACTGTGGCTGACGGACATGTGCCATGTCACCTGGAAGAAATAAACAGAGAAACACATTACAGGACCTCATATGTTGGTCAACATTCTTTAAAGAACCTAAACATCAACATTTTTTATCATTAGCCACCACATACAACAACATCTTACCCCTGTCATATATCAGCACAGTATGAGCTTGCATTGCACTCCTGGTCCTGATGTGCCATGTTCCCCCCCAATGAGAGCCAGTAAATTGCATAATTCAACATTCATCTTTCACCTGTGTGTAGAGGGATGACAGTGGCCATCTTACTTGCAGATGGGATGGCAATGGTGTCCAGGCTTTGCTTGAGTACAGTGTGTACTGAAGCTGGGAGCATATGCCTGAGTTCATGTAAGATGCAGACAGGGATGTTATCAGTTCCCATGCAGACTTATTTTGTTGCCTTTGAGTAGTCATTATGTACCTGCTTCCTGAAGATGAGGGGAGGGGGAGTGGGTTCTGTGCGTAGGCACCTATACTGATGGTGGGACAGGGAGGGTGATGTTTCCCTTAACCTGTCTGCAGCGGGATGGCTATAGCTATGCTGTGTGCGTATGTGGTGTGACTGACCACCAGCACAGGGTGGGTCGGGTTGTTGCCTCTGAGATGAAAGACATATGTGAAGACAGGTTTGTGAATGGCCTTGGTGGATGTGTCCAGTTTGTACTCGTAGTTAGCCTTACAGTGACAGACCTGTGAACTTATATGCTTGTTCAGACAAAGGTTGACCTGTTTTCAACTTGGTGCCTGCTCCCAATTGTTCTTATACAGCCAATATAGTGACCAATTATGTGGTGTGTGTATTGCTGCTGTCTACCAAAGGGGATTACTCCACCGTAGTGGAGGCAGGTTTTACAAGTCAGGTATTGCTGAGTCCTTACAGCTAGGTAGGTGCTTATATAGCTGTTTGGAGTAGGCATGAACACATGGTCATAACACAGTTGGACACTTCTCCAATTTCAACTGGATAATCATGCTTAATCTAGTACACATGCTTGTGTCAGGGCGTTGCAACAACCAGTAGCTGTGGACATCTATGTCTGTTGGATGCAGTGAAACTAAGATTACACACATGTACGTGTATAGCTTATTTAACTGACATTTTGCATCTCATGTCTTTTGTTTTGAGGCTTCTAGCTACACCTACTCATACATACATGTGCACTGGTGATTGCTGATATACATTTCTGTTCTATGTCAATATGGCACACTGCATTTACACTCTTCCTGCTCAGTAATACCTCTTGACCTGTCAGAGCAGGACATCTGGAGGATGGCACACATAAATGGGGGGCAATGGGCTAAAGTTATTGACACTTTGATAATATTGCTGTAACACACGTAAGTCAGCTGATAGCACAGTAGGCTTTGCATACACAGACATACCCTGGAGGATATCTGACACTCATACGTATGCTATTATGTTCCAATGTCAGTCTTTACAGATTTGCCAATAATTTGTTGGACATAACCTAACTCTTATGAGTAAATGACTACAAATGTGAGGCACACATATGGTCAGTATGCATAACACTGGACAGTTGAATGGCATGACCTAAGTATATCACATGCAGTTCAACACACACATCTGTGACAGTAGTTTCTTATGCACATACCCTGTACAGGTCTCTCAGATTTGTAAGACAAACATGTTTATAGCTGTATTCAGAAGTAACATATGGATATCTATGACATCCCAGTAGCTGGCATAACAGTGTCACAGTCAGTATTGTCCAACAGACACTCCAGTAGTAGTTATATGTGAGCCATCCTTTCCTGGGGTGACTCAGGGCCATGAGCTGTGATCTATGTCACTGCAGACAGACCCAGATGCTATGGCCATAGTTGCTGATCAGCAATATATCAGTACAGCAATTCTTGTTGAAATATATTTGTCAAACTTCCTATTTCCCATTATTACATACCCCCTACTGCATTCAATTACATGTTTACTTGTTTGACATACATTTTTTTTCCAAGTATAGTTTCTGTCTCTTTTTATCTTATTCATTGTCTCTCTCTCTCTCTGGTCTCTCTCTCTCTCTCTCTCTTTCTCTCTCTGTCTCTCTCTCTCTCTCTCAGCTGTAAGGTATACACCAGTTTTGCATAGGCAGCAGCTTGCCTTTTGAAGGCCATGCTCATGGGCAGCTGATGGCCTGTACACAAATTGGTGTCCCCTACTTGTTAATTGCATACAGAGCAGCTGTTTTGTTATTCCTATAGCCAATGGCATGGCAACTCACTCCTATAACTGAGTACTTCATGTGGGCATTGCCTCTTTTCCTTACCTGTGAAGGAGACTTCATGAAGGTGTGTGAGCATCAGCATTGCAGAGGGTTGTTGGAAATACCTCTTACAACTTCAACTGGGGTGACAGCCCAACGACATTGGGGAGATACTTCCAGACTTAGGGATAGAATGTACATATTGCTCTTACACATTTGGATTCATGCGAGTTTAACAGGGTTTGTGTGGACATGGATATTCTGAGTGGGTCTCAGTCTGACAGTGTTATGTGGTTGACATAACTTTCAACTGTAGGGCTATCTGCAGAATGGCCAGAGGTTTGAATCTTATGCGTGGTCTGTTCCTCCGACAGTTGTTGTCCTTGGCAAATCAGTAGCATACCCTGGATATTGTAGTCAGTACATGATAACTTCCATTTGTGTTTCTGACTTCATATCCCTCAGCTAAGATAGGGTACAACAAATCCTGTAATACCAGCAATTTGCTCAGTTTATAACAGCAATATTTCAATTATGTCCCTGTGTTTGCAGCTCTGGCCCTCAATTATATCAGGCTTTGTCCAGATGTCATGCAGTAAGAGGTTACTAGGTATGCTATATAACTAGTTAGTGCCTTCCTTCCTGATATCATCCCAGTGATGTAGCAGAATGCCATATATGTTATGAGGAAGGGGCTATATATATGAGGACAGAGTCTGGACATTCTGTGGGAATCTGTACAGTTGGGGGTCTGTGTATGTGTAGCAATACTTAGACTGTCAGAATTTTGTAGCAGGGCAGTGTGTACATGTTTGTTGAACTGTGTAGGGATTTTGCGCGAAGTTGCGCATAGCGTAGCAACGGGCAGCGCCAGTTAATCAAGTTTAAACTATTTCTGGCTCCGCAAAGTCTGCTCTTCAGTTTTTCCCTTAGAACTGCTCTACTTTCAATCTGAACAGTCTATTCTCTATCCGAAAAGCCCAGCACTTGCTCCTAAAGCATTTTTACACAGGTAAAGCACTCTTAAACAAAAAGAAAGCACTACATCCAACTACACTCCCCTTGAGTACCCATTTCCCTATAGGTCCTTTGTGACTCAGTTACACAGCAATCCCTTACACTATTCTAGCATGTCGAAGGGTCAATTACTGGCATCATCTCCAGTTCAGCTGGTGAATCTGGGAATCTTGAGGCAATGTTACAACTGCCTCATGTACACAGACAACCCTCTCCTCCTCCCAACAAATACAAATATATGTGAGAGATGCAACTATATAGCCAAACTGGAGGCTGAGCTCCCTCGACTCAGTACTGACAAAACCAGTCAGGAGGAGAAGGTAACCACACACACCACAAACCCAGTCTCACATAGACCTATCACAACTACAAAACAAACACATAAACACACAAAAACATACTTGGAGGCTCTAATTAAAAATCTACCAAAACAACAGAGGCCTCCAAAGCAGACATCCAAGCAACCACTACCTCAAAACATAGCACATGCAACACATAGTTCACAAAGTCAGTGTGCCAAACAGTCATAGCCCTTAAGGCCAAACAACATGCCTGATACACTTGTAATAGGTGACTCCATAGTCAGACACACTGACGTCCCACTCACCATACTGAACAAGGAAAAGGTTACAGTAAGCTGCCTGTCGGGTGCTAGAATCCGCCACATAACACAAGCACTCAGGTCACTCCTAAACAAGTGCAAATATGACTCTGTCATTGTCCATGCTGGTGTGAATGACCTGAGACATACCTCCCTGGACTACATGAAAAGAGACATAGAGGAGCTCTCTGATTATGTAGCCCAGGCCGGTATGACCCTGACCCTGAGCAGCATCTTACCCTCGCCAAGAATGATGTCACAGTACAAAGACAAAATGATCAGCTTTAACAATTGGCTCAATTACTGGTGTCATTCTAAGGGGATCCAATGTCTGTCTGCTTGGGATGACATGCTTGACAAGCCACGCTGCTTCGCAAGGGACGGCTTGCACCTGTCACCCCTGGTCTTCCGGATATTGGCCAAGGCTCTTGCCACCCCATAGTGCCTTTTTTAGGCAAGGCTCAAAAGACAAACCCACCTCCCTAGAAAACACAAGTGGAAAAAAACTAAGGGTAATGCTGCTCAACGCCAGAAGTCTAAACCTCAAGATGAACACTCTCGAAGCCCTCCTCAGTATGGAGAACATCAATGTCTGTGCAGTGACTGAAACCTGGTTCAAGGCTCCTGAGAGTACCCCAGCACTACCAGGCTATACCTCATATCATGCTTTTTGGCCTCAAAACTTGGACCGAACCACAAAAGGAGGGGGAGTATCCATATTCATCAAAGATACCCACACCTCCAGGTTAGTGGCAATGCACAAAGCATCGGAGACCATCCAGGTGCAACTAACCATAGGCAAAACTGCCCTACAGTTTGTAGCATGCTACAGACCACCCTCTAAAACTCAGGAACCCCACTCAGCCTTCCTGAAGACACTGAAGAGTATGAATGTCTCCAAATACCATCATATTGGGAGACTTCAACTACCCAAACATAGACTGGGAGCATTACTCAAGCCCCAACACCCTAGCCCAAAGGTTCCTAGAATTCATAAACTCAAATGCGATGGAACAACTAGTCACCACTCCCACAAGAGGAGATAATATACTAGACCTGATCATCACAAACATGGGGACACAATGCTCCACACCGGAAGTATACCCCTCATTGGTGAGATCAGACCATAAATTAATCTCACTGGAAATCCACATCCCGCCCCCACCCCAGCACAAAAGGCCACAGTGAAGAATTTCTCAAAAGCTGACTTCACACTTCATAAGACTGAAGTGGTATCCTTCAAGGCCCCTGGGCCAGTGGAAACCACAGCCCACACCGCTGAATCCTTTATAAACGCTTTCTACGGACACCTTCAAGAATGCATGGATCATGCAATCCCAAATAAAACCAAGACCCATTCTCCCAAAGGCAGGCGTTCTGTCTGGTGGACCCCAGCCATTAACAAGCTTTACAACAGGAGGAGGAAGCTACTACATGACAGAGCAAAATCCCCAAAAGGGAAGGCATCTCTAATCAGTACTAGCAAAAAACTATGATCACTCATAAAATCATCCAAGGCCAACTTTGAGAGAAAAATCACAAAAGACACTAAAGACAATCACAAGGCCTTCTTTAGTTATGTTAGAAACCTGGGTGGAAACTCCCAGATATGCTCAGAGTTAGTCCAAAATGACAAAAAATACACTGAACCCACAGACATTGCCAACATACTGGCAGACAGGTTCAGTGCAAATTTCTCCCCCCCCCAAAACGAGAAATATCTATCCCAGCAGAGTGTAGCCTCCCTGACATCTCAGATGCCCAGGTGAGAGCCGCCCTCTCCAAAGCTAAAAACACAGCATCAATGGGACCAGACGGTGTCCCGGGTTGCGTGCTACATGAACTCCAAGAGGAACTAAACCTGCACATAAGGCTGCTGTTTAATCTTAGCCTTACTACAGGATACGTACCCAAAGAATGGCGTACAGCAACAGTGGTCCCACTCCACAAAGGAGGTGCTTCTATGGACCCTGGAAATTACCGCCCCATAAGCTTGACGAGCCTGGTCTGCAAAGCTATGGAGAGGATCTTTATGGAACTCATAAACAAAGACATTGGGGATCTACAGACACTGGATCCTACCCAATTCGGCTTTGTCAAGGGCAGATCCTGTCTTTTGAACCTGGTCGACTTTTTTGAGACAGTCACTAAGGCCATTGATGAGGGTAAGGCAGTTCACACAGCCTTCAACACAATACCCCACTCGGGCATCATAGACAAGCTCACCAGCTTAAATGTAAACCCATATGTCATAAGATGGGTTGCAAACTGGCTCAAGGACAGAACCCACAAGGTCAGAATTGCTGGAGCCATGTCAGACTCTAAGCCAGTCACAAGAGATGTCCCACAGGGCTCGGTCCTGGGACCCCTCTTGTTCGGCATTTATTTTTCCGAGGTGCAAGCAAACATAGGAGGATTGTGGCTGACAAAGTTCGCAGATGACTGCAAACTGGGCACCATAATTGATACTCTAGCAGACACAAGCATCCTTCAGAAAGGCCTCATAGAAACGGATAACTGGTGCCAGAGCCATGGCCTTAAACTGAACGCCAAAAAATGTATAGTCATACCCTTTGGGAAAAACAAAGTACCCACAAATTACCACATAGGTGGTAATCCATTAAGTACGGAAGAAGTAATCAGGGACCTAGAGACCCAAGTTGACAGTAACCTCTCATTTGACACTCACATTGCCAAGGTGGTTAGGAAGACTTTCTATATTACCCACCTTATCATGAAAGGATTCACATCTAGATCAAGAGAGGTCATTGTGCCCCTATACTCTTCCCTTATCAGGCCCATAGTTGAGTACAATGCCCCATTTGGGATGTACCTTACCCGACACCTGCAGCAGTTAGAAAGACCCCAAAAGTACCTCACCAAGAGGATCAAGGGTCTCAAACATATGTCATATGCTGCCCGGCTGAAGAAACTCCAGCTGTATTCAGTCGCGTACCGCCTACTCAGAGGCGATCTATGCCTGACATACAAGGCCATGTCCAATCCGGAATTAATGGACATGCTCCACCTCAGAAAATCCAAATCCACCAGAGCCACGAGAGCGAAAGATTTGAACCTCAACACAGAAATAAATAGGACGTGCTGGAGGGACAGATTCATAATCCAGAGGCTCCCTACACTCTGGAACAGAATCCCAGTCCATGTTAGGCAGAGCCCCTCACTGACTCTCTTCAAGAGAAATCTTGACGAGTGGATGGAAGATCGTAGGTTTACCCCGGGGGTCATCTCTGTGTCACTACTAGACAGAGGCACAGTAAACTAAACCCTAAATGGGCATAGTATTCTCATTCCAAGGGGTGGCGAAAGCCACACACACTCTGGCTAGGCTTATAAATGCCCTAGGGCAGATAGCCTAGTATGAACCTATGAACCTAAGTGCCATGGCTCCTTTTCTATCTAATTGTGCATGCTGCTCCAGTTTCTGGTGGTCTATCAGCTGTATATGTTTGTAGGGGCATACTGATACATGTTCTGTACCACCGCAGAAGTCAGACTACACTGTGTGACTTGCGGCAGTATATGTAGGGGTACTGTGTGAGTGTCAAAAATTATATTTATATTCAAACAGTCATTATACTCTACTGTTCATTTGGCTTACCAGTATGTCACTATGACTGTGTTGAAATTGGTTGTGGGTATGCAGGCTCACACCAGCGACTGTTCTTCACTACTGTTACATCCCTGTAGTGGCTGCTATATATTTACAAATGGATGTGTAATTCCCCATAATTGACTTGGAGTAGTGTTGTGTCAGTCTGACTGTAGTTTGGATGGTGCTTGGTTACATGCTAAGCAGCTCATTGTACTTTCCCTACTGACATGTTATGTCCAGATATTTGTAGGATGTTCAGTTGTCTGACTTATAGCTTTGTTCTGGTCCCCATACCTGTTGTGTATGTCTGACAAATCAGTGGAATGGTGTGAGGATTTCAGGCACTAACTACCGAGAAGCAATTGAGTCTTGGAGATATGCTATTTCAGTCAATATATGTTAGAACAGACAATGTTACTGTAGCAACTGTCTCAGCTTATCTAGTCAGGTATTTCAGATATGTCCCTATTATCATGGCTTTCTCCCCGCATTTTGTCAGGCTTAGTCGAGATTTGTTGCACTATGGGGTTCTGAGCATACCTCTCAACTGGCCGGATTGTTGCAGAATATCCAGGTTTATTGCTCGTATTTTGTCTCTGTTCCATGATTTATTCTAATTTCTCTGGTAAATCACTGAGAAGATCTGAGGATGTCTGTCAGTAAATGATGAAATAATTTCAGTTCCGGACCTCATATCCTTCAGAACATGTATGCTGAAACAAACCCTGTTACTCCAGCAACTTTCTACATTTCTAAGGGCAATATTTGAAATATGTTCCTAGTTGTGGCCCATTGCCACCCCCATTCTTATAGCCATGCCCCAGATTTCTTGAACTAACAGGTTGGGAGGTATGGTACTGAGATGTGAGTGCACTACATGTTATGAGCATGTATGTAAATATATATATATATATATATATATATATATATATATATATGAATATGTATATATATATATATATATATATATATATATATATATATATATATATTAATATATTTTTCATATACAAGTATCTCCATACATGTATATCTGTATATGTCTATAAAACCTGAGTTGTTCCACAGAGCTTTTTCCCTACTGTTGAATGACTCTACTGCATGATATGTTTGAAAAAGCTTTGCACGCTCCCACCACTCAAATGGTGTACTGGTGTGTTGCTTTGACTTTAGTATACAAGGTCCTGGATTCAAGATGTGGCAAGGCTGATTATTCTGTTGCTAGGCAGAACAGTGGCTGATGGAGACAGAGTGGTTAAAGCAGTTTTAACTGACTTTTTGCCATTTACATCCACAATAATTCCTTTAAAAGAAAAGGAAAAAGGAGTTATGGAAAAGAGGTGAGAAAGGGGCACACAAAGGGAAAAACAGTATGACAGGTAGCTAGGGATGGGCAGAATGGGTGTAGAGCAGGTCCATAGCTGTCCATTTCTTAGACAGCAACAGCTGTGCATTTGTACAGAATTTGGAGTTGAATTTGGGCACTCAAATCACAGAGAGAGGGATGAGGACAACAGAAATGTGTTGTCAAGCCAGATGGACTGGATTACATGTGTCCAGTGGACAATCTGCGATGGTGGTGCTGTGGTAGCGTTGTTGCCTCACAGTAAGATGCTGTCCGGTTCGATTCTCAGCAAGAGCGTCTTCGGCATGGAGACATGCGTGAATGGGCATACCTTCGTTGAAGGTTGTGCATCAGGGCTGGTAACTCGGCACATAAAAATCAACTACCAATCATTAGTGGACCAGAGTTCCGCTGTGGTGACCCCTAACCGGGAAAAGCCGAAAGACACAACAACGTGTCCAGTGGACACCTCTGCAGAATGGACAGCTATGTATGGGGCAATAATATTTTGGGGGACAGATGCCTTTTTGTCTTCGTTAAGGTGAGAGTGTGATTGTTGGTATGTCTGAAGAGGTAGGTTGGGTGGGGAGATAGACAAGACACACAGGACAGCAGACATGGGGCGATGTATGACACATGTGGGGGTTATACACCTTGGACGACGAGGGTGTTTGGGAATCAAAGGCCCATGAACCCCCATATGGATACGGTGGGACTGACATCCCCACCTGGGAGCATTCATGACTGCACCTTGACAGCCCCGATGGGGCTATTGTTCTGTACCTTACATACATATATCTCATCCAGTAGAGGCCCCCAGGCCAATCCTTGGGGTACACCGTTGTGGATGAATGTACTATTGGAGGTGGGTTCTACTACAGTGACTGAGTGGCTACTATCATTGGGCCAGTTAGCTAACAATCTGGTAGCCTACAGTTTGGTGACTAGCTGTGTAGGCTTATGTATCCCGTTCACCTGAGGATTAGTGTGGGAGGATTAGGCTAGGTGAAGGTAGGCATTGTTTGCCATGTTCCCCTTGTCCCTGTGTTTGTTGACCACTGCATAAAGGTCAATAAGGTTTCACAGGCCTGATCTCCCTTTGACAATATCATGATGTGTGTGCCCAGCCATTTTGATGTTGCTGATGTCTCTGTTCATAATGTCCTTTCATCATTGTACTTTCCCTACTGTCATGTTATGTCCAGATATTTGTAGGATGTTCAGTTGTCTGACTTATAGCTTTGTTCTGGTCCCTATACCTGTTGTGTATGTCTGACAAATCAGTGGAATGGTGTGAGGATTTCAGGCACTAACTACCGAGAAGCAATTGAGTCTTGGAGTTATGCTATTTCAGTCAATATATGTTAGAACAGACAATGTTACTGTATCAACTGTCTCAGCTTATCTAGTCAGGTATTTCAGATATGTCCCTATTATCATGGCTTTCTCCCCGCATTTTGTCAGGCTTAGTCGAGATTTGTTGCACTATGGGGTTCTGAGCATACCTCTCAACTGGCCGGATTGTTGCAGAATATCCAGGTTTATTGCTCGTATTTTGTCTCTGTTCCATGATTTATTCTAATTTCTCTGGTAAGTCACTGAGAAGATCTGAGGATGTCTGTCAGTAAATGATGAAATAATTTCAGTTCCGGACCTCATATCCTTCAGAACATGTATGCTGAAACAAACCCTGTTACTCCAGCAACTTTCTACATTTCTAAGGTCAATATTTGAAATATGTTCCTAGTTGTGGCCCATTGCCACCCCCATTCTTATAGCCATGCCCCAGATTTCTTGAACTAACAGGTTGGGAGGTATGGTACTGAGATGTGAGTGCACTACATGTTATGAGCATGTATGTAAATATATATATATATATATATATATATATATATATACATATATATATATATATATATATATATATATATATATATATATATGAATATATATATATATATATATATATATATTAATATATTTTTCATATACAAGTATCTCCATACATGTATATCTGTATATGTCTATAAAACCTGAGTTGTTCCACAGAGCTTTTTCCCTACTGTTGAATGACTCTGCTGCATGATATGTTTGAAAAAGCTTTGCAAGCTCCCACCACTCAAATGGTGTACTGGTGTGTTGCTTTGACTTTAGTATACAAGGTCCTGGATTCAAGATGTGGCAAGGCTGATTATTCTGTTGCTAGGCAGAACAGTGGCTGATGGAGACAGAGTGGTTAAAGCAGTTTTAACTGACTTTTTGCCATTTACATCCACAATAATTCCTTTAAAAGAAAAGGAAAAAGGAGTTATGGAAAAGAGGTGAGAAAGGGGCACACAAAGGGAAAAACAGTATGACAGGTAGCTAGGGATGGACAGACTGGGTGTAGGGCAGGTCCATAGCTGTCCATTTCTTAGACAGCAACAGCTGTGCATTTGTACAGAATTTGGAGTTGAATTTGGGCACTCAAATCACAGAGAGAGGGATGAGGACAACAGAAATGTGTTGTCAAGCCAGTTGGACTGGATTGCATGTGTCCAGTGGACAATCTGCGATGGTAGTGGTGTGGTAGCGTTGTCGCCTCACAGTAAGATGCTGTCCGGTTCGATTCTCAGCAAGAGCGTCTTCGGCATGGAGACATGCATGAATGGGCATACCTTCGTTGAAGGTTGTGCATCAGGGCTGGTAACTCGGCACATAAAAATCAACTACCAATCATTAGTGGACCAGAGTTCCGCTGTGGTGACCCCTAACCGGGAAAAGCCGAAAGACACAACAACGTGTCCATTGGACACCTCTGCAGAATGGACAGCTATGTATGGGACAATAATATTTTGGGGGACAGATGCCTTTTTGTCTTCGTTAAGGTGAGAGTGTGATTGTTGGTATGTCTGAAGAGGTAGGTTGGGTGGGGAGATAGACAAGACACACAGGACAGCAGACATGGGGTGATGTATGACACATGTGGGGGTTATACACCTTGGACGACGAGGGTGTTTGGGAATCAAAGGCCCATGAACCCCCATATGGATACGGTGGGACTGACATCCCCACCTGGGAGCATTCATGACTGCACCTTCACAGCCCCGATGGGGCTATTGTTCTGTACCTTATATACATATATCTCATCCAGTAGAGGCCCCCAGGCCAATCCTTGGGGTACACCGTTGTGGATGAATGTACTATTGGAGGTGGGTTCTACTACAGTGACTGACTGGCTACTATCATTGGGCCAGTTAGCTAACAATCTGGTAGCCTACAGTTTGGTGTCTAGCTGTGTAGGCTTATGTATCCCGTTCACCTGAGGATTAGTGTGGGAGGATTAGGCTAGGTGAAGGTAGGCATTGTTTGCCATGTTCCCCTTGTCCCTGTGTTTGTTGACCACTGCATAGAGGTCAATAAGGTTTCACAGGCCTGATCTCCCTTTGACAATATCATGATGTGTGTGCCCAGCCATTTTGATGTTGCTGATGTCTCTGTTCATAATGTCCTCAATCTCATCTCCCATGCCCTTGCAGAACAGGCTACTTAGGCTGATGTGCATCAAATTGGCTGGGTTGGTGGAATGCTCCACCTTTGTGTATAGGGATTACAGTGGCTGTCCTCTGTGCAGGTGGGATTACATCGGTGCTCAGGCTGTGGTTGACTACAATGCAGAATGGATCTGACAGCCCATGCCTGTGTTCATGTGGGATGCAGCCAGGGATGGTATCATGACTATGGAGTCATCTGTGTGTTGCCTTTGAGAGGGCATAACGGACCTGCTTCCTGATGATAAGAGGAGGGGGCAGGTGCTGTACATGCACATGTGTACCACTGGGGGACAGGGGGTGGTATTTACACTTCACCTGTCTGCAGCTGGTTGCCTATATCTATGCCATATGTGTATGTGGTGTTATTGACCACCACTACAGAGCAGAATTGTGTGTTGCCTCTGGAATTGCAGATACACGGGTGGAAGGCCAAGTGATTTGCCTTGGTAGATGTGTCTGATCTGCACTCAAAGACAGCCTTAGGGTTCATCACCTGTGACATTTTTTGCTTGTACAGGCCAAGGTGACATTGCTTCTGATGAAGCACCTGTTCCTTCTTGACCCATCTAGCAATTATTTCCACCTATTGTGGTATTTGTGTATTGCTGTCATCCACCACAGGTGTTTACCCTACCTTGAGGGGGATGATATTTTCCTGTCAGGTACTGCTGAGTCCATACAGCTATGTGGGTGCCCACATAGTATTGTGGTGTGGGCCTGGACACTGCTGCTAGTTCCAAAAAATGGGACATTGGCTGTACAGCTACTTCTACCTACTCTGAGGGGATTTATAGTCATTTGTGTACAGTCCATTTTGTTTGACATTGTAAGGGGGGCAGGGGAGATGGTGACCTGAACAGTGATGGCTATGTGGTGAGATATTACCAAGGAGGATGGCAGTGTATGAGTTCTACAGTGGATACTCATGTTGGTTAAGACCAGGTACATGAGATTCCCACCTGCCGTAGGAGTGTTGACCGGCTGATCCAATGCATTGCCACTGACAAAGCCAAGGAATCTATGTGCGTTCATGTTCCGGTGGCATAGGTCAGTCACAGTATGGTTGGGTATTTGAAGTCACCCAGGAGCAGGATAGACGATTGAATCCTGACAGATTCCAGCAGGTCCCAATAGGTGTAGTGTGTGTCCATAGTCATGTTTGGAGGCTATAGCTAGCTATGAATTGAGTAGGTGTTTGGTCAACTGTTAACTGCACTCGGGATGTCACCCATGTGACATACTATTTGTCCAGCCTGGAGGTGTGTATGTGTGTGCTAATGTTCAATACTCCAGCTCCTGTGGCTTTGCAAGCCTCCATTTGGGGTCGACACGTATGATGGGATGAATAACCTGGCAAGGTTGGTGTGCTCTCCACAGCTAGAAAGCAGGTGTCAGTGACTGCACAAATGTCAGCATCCTAAAGGACAAGGTACACTTGCATTGACATGGGTGTCATGGTAAGACACCTATCTCCTGTTAGAGCAAGACATCCGCACAAAGGCACACATCACTGGTGGGCAAAGGCCAGTAAATAGTGTCACTTTATGAATCTAGCTAAAACACACTTAGTTGCCAGCAAAGACAGTGTCACATTCACAGGAGTATTTTGCAGAATATGACATCTGACAATGAAACAAATGCTAATTTGTTATAACTTCAGTCTTTAATGGGTTACCAGTTATGTGCCAGACAATACTCAACTGTCTGAGGCATTGACTACAAATATGAGGCAGACATGTGGTCAGTCTGCAATACTCTGGACAGTTGTCAGTTATGGGCTGAGTATATCACATACAGTGCAACACACACATCTGCACCTGTTGTGTAGTATGCACAAATCCTATGTACATCTCTTACATTTGTAAGACAAGCATATGTATCAGAGTAGCATTCACAAGTAACATATGAGTAACTACAACATACCAGGTAGCTGGCCTACCAGTGACACACTCAGTATTGGACAACAGAGACCCCAGTAGTAGTCATACATGAGCTGACCTTTGCTGGGGTAAATCTGAGGCCAGAGATGTGCTCCATGTCAATGCAGGCAGGACAAGCAGTAATGGGCATAGGTGCTAGACAGCAGCATGTGAGTCCAGCAGGTCTTGTTGTGGCCTAGTGTTTAATGCTCATTTGACATCACTGCATCCCCCCTTCTGCATTCCATTACATGCTTACATGATTGACATACCTGTTATAGTGCTCAGGAGTTCCCCCAGAACAATGCAGATAGTTAGGTTTTTGTAGTTGCAGTCTGTCTTTGTGTAGATGGGTTGAGACCTGTGTTGCATAGGCAGCCACTTGCCATTTGTATGTACTGCTCATGAACAGATGATGGTGTGCGCATCAATCCGTGTCTCCCACTTGCTACTTTCATCCAGAGCACCTGTGTTGTCTTTCCATTTGCCAATGCTATAGAAACACAGTGCTAAAATTACAGCCTTCATTTGTGCCTTGCCCTTTTTCCTTCCCTGTGTGGAGGACATTATGGAGGCATGGGGGCTACAGCTCCACAGAGAGTAGGCGGGAATACCTCTGAGGAGAGGACATATGGAGACAGCCAGCAACATGGGGAACAAAGCTCCAGAATTGGATACATATTGTAAGTCAGTAGTGCTGTTATACACATAGAGGGTTGCTAATTCAACAGGGTTCATCTGGACATGCATTTTCTGTATGACTTGTTGTCTGACAGTGATATGTTTCTGACATACCTCTGAACTGTCCTGATGTCCAAACACTGCACAGGGGTTCGCCTGTTATGTTTGGTCTGTTCCTCAGACAACATCTGTTTTTGTGGAAGCAGTGGGATACTGTGAGAATTGTGATCTGACTAACTGTTGACATCCATTGGTGTCTCAGACATCATATTCTTCAGGGATGTTATGTTACAACAAAGCCTGTGACACTGTCAACTGTTTCAGTTTGTAACACCATTATGTGAGATATGTCCCTCTTTCCAGCCCCTGTCCCCCAAGTATGTCATGCTTTGTCCAGATGTCTTGCAGTAAGAGGGTCAGAGGTATGTGATATCATTATTTATTGACTGCACTCAAGGTCTCATCCCATTGACTTAGCAGACTCCTGGATGCAGTATGCGGCAGTGGCCATGAGCATAGTCTCACACCCTGGACATTCTGTGCAAATCTGTACATATGAGAGTTATGTAAGTCTGGCCATTGTGAAGCAACTGCCAAGACTGTATAGCAGTGTTGTGTGTAGATGTTTGGCTGGGTAGGGAGAGTAGCATATGTGAGTATCACAGATCCTTTTTCTATCTGACTGCGCATGCTGCTATGGCTGCTAGTCGTCTATCAGGTGTATATGTTTGTTGGGGCAGACTGAGAAAGGTCCTGTAACACCTCAGGATTCCCAGTATACTGTGAGCTGGGTCAGTATCTGTCAGTGTATTGTATAACTGGGAATCAGCATATGTTCGTTCAAGCAGTCGTTCTACTCTAGAGTTCATTTGGGGTACTGGTATGTTGCTGTGCCTGTGCTGCAAATGATTGTGGGAGGACATTTATGCACCACTATCTTCTTTTCCCTATGGCTCCATCCCTGTAGTGCATGATATATTTGGATATACATAGTTAATTGGCCAGAGCTGATTTGGGTTAGTGTCATGTTGGTCTTACTGTGATGCAGAAGATGCTGGTTGACATGGTTCCGTTCTGTTATATGACTGCTGTCATACCTTTCTACTGTCCAGAAGTCTAGACATTGTCCTGATGTGTGGCTCATATGTTTTGTCTGTTGGCCACAACAGTTGTGGGTTTCTGAGAAATCATTTGGATGATGTGAGCATTGACATTAGTAAATTTTGACATTCATTTGTGTTTCAGACCTGGAATCTGTCTGGCATTGTATGCAAAAACACACTATACCACTTTACATCTGCCTATGGCCCATAGCGTCTGTAGCAGAAACATACCTATTAAACTGTCAGCCTGGAATGGTATGGGGAAAACTGTGACACCTCTAGGCACATGACTAGAGGGGACTCGTACATGTCAAGGTTACATGTCTGGCACAGGAGGGGTACCCTGAAGTGCTGTTATGCGAATGTGCTACTGGCATATTTCAGCTGGTTTCCTATCTGTGCCCAGGGTTATTGGCAGCAGTGACCACTAGGTGTGACAACATGACACTTGAGAGACATGTATCAGGAAGAGTGCATGTTGTATGCACCTATCCTGCTGTCATTTGCAGGCATGTGGTGGGACAGCTGAACAGTTATAAACAGTTTATTAGTATACCCTTCATACAGCTACTACCAACATTTACTTACCTGTACAACCTCTGGAGAAAATATCTGTTAACACTACCTGACTGTTTTTACATTTATTCCTGATTCCTTGTGTCTAGATCTGCACACATCTTAGTATCACTCCCTGGATTCGAACCATCTCTGGGTGTGCAAACTTAACAACTAAGCTATTTCTCATCACACTTAGGTACTGGGGCAGTGCTGGTTCTAGTTTCACTGGTTTCTGCCTAATAGTCTCTTGGTTACACAGTTTAAACTTGTAATCCTGTGAATGTGTGCATGACAGATAGTTATTGTACTGTAGAACCACACAAGCACAGCACGACACAGCAATTGCAGGATACAATTCTTTATTCACAAAGGTTTAGCACTTTCTTCCCACCAATAGGGCTTCCTCAGAACAATGAAACATAACCCACCCAGCCTTTATATAACAACCAAATCATTAATTAGTAATTTAATTAATTATCAATTGACTCTTAAAGCAACATACTAAATTAAAAAGACATATATTTATGCATATACAAATAACACTAAAAACTTTAACCTAAAATATTATTTAATTTTAAAACACGGGATTGCAGTAGTTTTGTTAATTCCTGGGTACTCAGTTGCATTCAACCACAACTGCCATTTGAGTTCACATATATCTAAATGAATATCTATGATTTTACCCTGAACATTTTTAGCAACCTGTTAAATAACCAAAAATTTAAATGCATGGTCCTTATGTATATTAATATGGCTACTTAAAGCATTAGTTGGCTTGCCATGTCTGATGTCCAACAAATGTTCAGCTATTCTATTTTTAAACTGTCTACACGTTTTTCCTACATAAAAAAATAGGACAAGATTGGCACTTAGTCACATATACTACATTTTGGCTACAACAATTGAAATGTCCATCAATGAATATAGATGTGTTATTTAATCTATACCATTCAGTTGTTTTCAAAACATACGAGCAAAAAGTACACATATTATATTTAAAATTGCCCTTGATTCTATGTTGGTGCCTATTACTAGTAAAAGCAGCAGTCTCCAGAATATTCTTAAGTTTGCGGTACTTTTGTATACCACTTTAGGTGTGCCCCCACCTTTTTTCTTATATTGTCACTCTTCAAAATTTCCCAATTATTTAAAACAATTTCAACAACATCAGGGGTGTCCAAATTGTAGGTGATAATGAAACAAGTCGAATGATTGTTCAAATTACCACCTTCCTTACACTGCATACTAATTTTTAATCCTTTACCACCTGCTAACATTGGTTGATAAAATCCTGATCTACGTTTAAATATAATTTCCTGCTGAATGTTATTTAATAAATCTGAAGGATACCCCCTCTTGAGAAATAACTGTTTAATAAAGCACAATTCATCCATAAATTCGCTGTCAATTGTGACCATTCTGGCAGCCCACACCATCTGTCCTTTAACAATGGATTTTTTATGATGAGCAGGGTGCCAACTATTACATTTTAAATAGGAATTGGAAAAGGTAGGCTTCCTATAGATGGCTGACTTTAATTTTCTGTCAACTTTATTATAGGTCGGTTCCACATCAAGATATGTAATATGTGTTTCACGATAATTATTATTATTATTATTATAATAATTATAGTGAAACACATATTACATATCTATCATCGTCATTACACATCTATAGGAAGCCTACTTTTTCCAACTCCTAGTTGGAATTTAATAGTTGGCACCTTGCCCATCATAAAAAATCCATTCAGATGGCGCGGGCTGCCAGAATGGTCACAACTGACAGCGAATTTATGGATGAATTATGCTTTATTAAACCGTTATTTCTCAAGAGAGGGTATCCTTCAGATTTATTAAGTAAAATTCAACAAGAAATTATATTTAAATGTAGATCAGGATTTTATCAACCACTGTTAGCACGTGGTAAAGGATAAAAAATTAGTATGCAGTGTAAGGAAGGTGATAATTTGAACAATTATTTGACTAGTTTCATTACCACCTTCAATTTGGACACCCCATGATGTTGATGAAACTGTTTTAAATAATTGGGAAATTTTGAAGAGTGACAACAATATAAGGAAAATTGTGGGGGCAACACCTAAAGTGTTATACAAAAATGACCGCTCACTTAAGAATATTCTGGAGACCGTTGCAAGATCATAATTCTGTGTTCCAGAAATGAAAGACAGGAATCCAAGTCAAGAAAGTATGCACTATTCATTTTGTTTTCAAATTGCTTTGCATATATCTAGAATGCAAGCTAGTCAACTTGCTTTGCTTCAAAAAACTATTGAATTCTCGACTCATGATATGTGGACTATTTTTTGGATATTTTGTATTACTCATGTATATAACGTCTAGCAAAAATGTATTTAATATATTTCATAAAATAACTGATGGGTTCTCACAGTTTCAGGTAGTTGTACTACTTCAGGTACTTGGAATAATAATTAGTGAATACACACAAAATAATAATTATCCCTAGAGAATACCAACGGTGAATCAGTGAATGTGGTCCACCTGGATGCAGACAGTAAGCAGAGGAGCCTTGCATGAGCTATGTGTCTACTCTGGTCCTGCACTGTTAGGGAGCATGATCTGCAGATGCAAATGAAGCTTTAGAACAGTATTGGAATGTAATTATATTTGCAGTTGCTGCTGAAATACAGCATTTATGTCATATTGTAACTGTAGCAAGTTGCCTGTTACTTTTGTAGCAAGTGTTTTTTTTTCTACAGTTTCAAAGGGCCATTTTTGAGTCCTTAACTCATTAAAGATTCTTTGTTTTTGATTTTTCACTTCTGATCTAACTTCACAGAGCATCTGGTTACCTAGCTACATCACCAGCTATCATTATACTTAAATAAACCAAATTCGACTTTTATACAAAGATGATTCAATGTTTCATGTAGCAACATTTCCTCTGTTTGATTCTGATTTCTAAATATATTGCAAGTTTTTAACATCTGAACTTATCTTGTCAGTCTGGTCAGAAATCTAGCTGAATAAAAAAATCGTTATTTATTATTTTCTTACATTTGATAAATTACAGATGTGACTACATATTAGTGATTGCTTGCTTCCCTATCAGAGATTGATATCAGAGTACAGGTAAAGAGAAATAAATAGGGGGGGGGTCTTAAATGAAAGACCAGCACTGGCAGAGTTTTTAGTAGAATCTGGAATAGAAGCTGCCATTAAAAAAATAATTAGTAGAGCATGTAAAATATTGCACAATGGCTATAAGAATCAATCATTGGAGGTTAGAAAGGATTGGAAAGAAAGACTGGATAAGGATATCACAACGAAACAATGGGAGGATATATGTATGTCTCCCAAATATGCAACAGAATCTAGAAGATTTAGAATTTGTGCCTGGAAATGTTTACATAGATATTTTACACTTCAAGTGGATTCCAGAGAAATTTCCCTCGTGTAGACAGTAAATGTCGGAGGTATGAAGGGGAAGAAAGAGGTAGCTGGGAACATATTTTCTGGGAGAGTGGTGAATTCCCAGACTTTAAGAATTAGCTGCGAGATCCACTGTTAGAGATGCTGGATGGGCAGATTGGTCTGATGAAGGAGATGATTTTTTTTGAGCTATGACACAGATTCAGAGCTGCCTAGACATGGTAAGGCCTTGCTGTGTCTAATAATGGTGGCTGCCAGAAAAGCAATTACTAGAAAATGGAAACCAAAATCTAAACCAACTATACTGATAGCAGTGAATATAGTAACAGAGATAAGATAACTGGAACTGAGATCTTTAAAAAAGGGTAGGAGCAAACTACATACAAAAACAGGAATTGTGGGAATAATACATACAAGGGAGGAATGAGGCCTAAAAGGTGGAAGGATATAAGTGAGCTATGTAATGTTTGAGTGAGAAAGATTGGGTAGATTATAAGTGATGTATGTTTGCAACTGAGAGTATGTCAGTATGGTCTGTGATGTAAAATGCTTGCCAGTAGACTTGTGTTGGTGTGGTTTATTTTCATTTATACAAATGTATGATTGTCTTTGTAGCAAGTGATGCTTTAATGAAGATGTTTCTTGATAAAAAAAGCAAGCATTGAATACTTTATGTAATACTGCTTAGGTTATATGATATATAGCAATATTTGTGAAGTATAATGTTTGTTATGTTAATATAGTTTGATTACTTTTATATGAATGTAAATTTGCCTATGTCACAAGTGATAATTCAATAAAGGTGTTTGAAAAAATGTACATATGTGGCTCATGGATGTTGTACAACACAAAACCATATTTCTGCATAGTAATGGGAACTCTTGTCACTTTTAAGCATTAAGCAGTGCGCAAATAAAAGAACATCAATATGGGTAGTCTGGAATAATTTTCTGTTACACACACACACACACACACACACACACACACACACACACACACACACACACACACAATACACAATGATACCCTCACTTCCTCTAAAAAACAAATACTGATGATTGGATGGATATAAATTTTGTGCCTGACTCATTTTGCCCTCCTGATGGTAGATAATTCCATATGAAGCTAGGTATTGGTTTGGCAAAGTGATTATGGGCCACTGATTAACTTTGTAAATGTTATGAATCTAATCATATCTATATGAATCTAACTACACAGTAGTGTAAGAATATACTGACTAAGATTCCCCTATGGGTTGCTGAGGAACATGTTCTTGATATGTTCTTCTGCCATGTACAGCAGGATATGACTTTATGCTCTTTGTAAGTATGCTAAGGAATAGGTCCCTAAAAGAAAGCTAAAGCATAGAACAAGCTTTGAAGCTCCATGAGACCACATCCCTTCCCCAGACAAGCATAGAGGCCATGTCTCTGGGTGCCTTATCTGACCACCTTGTGCCTAGAGCAACCAGTATTCAGTCATGTCACATGGGTCACAGGAAGTGAAATGTCTCCTGTTCTGTGATAGCGACTGTATTAGAGACTGCAAACTGCTCAGTACTATCAGGCCGCCTATGTAAGAAGCCTAAGACTTGGGGAAGTATAACATGTTCTATACAAATTCAATAGTCTTAACAAATACCTGAATGGATGATAAATATCTGATGGTGTTTAAATTAACTTCAGTGCAGAAGGAGGGGCAAACACAAATATCTGTAAAATATGGAAAGGATCAGCATCTATCAGGCTAGACACATGGCTGTATGGGAAATGGAAAGAAGGCTACTCAGGGTAGTGCCAGTAGAGTATCCATAGAATAATAATCAATTTATTTTTAAAATTACTACTATATCCTTGAATAAAGCTCGACAATAAGACTGTCACAATAATAATAAAGAATGAATTCTATCAGACAAGGAAGCTACATAATGCAATATCAGACCTGGGGTGGGGGCCAGCAAGAATAACATACTATAGCTACAGTAAAACAGAGTAGGCTCACCATTCATTATAATAACTGCCAAGTGCATCAAATTACAACACTTTAGACAATAGCAAAGTGTAAAGCTGTGACTTCAGTAAAAGGCAGGGTAAATATTTGGGGAGGAATGAAGGATTAGTTCACTAGCCTAATTTGACCATTTTTCATGTATACTTTTTGGATTTTTTGTGAAGCACTATTGATTGAAGCAGTCTTAGGTGGAATACCCAGCTAATATGGAAGCGGTAGATGCAATTGCATTTCAGCTTCATTTCCCAGTTCTGTCAGCCATGTATACAGTACATTCTTGTCGGTTCATAATGTATGTGTTTTTAGCAGTGCTGGCAATTAGCATTGGTAAAATGGAATATATGTCCTCACGCACCTCATATCACATGTGCTTAAACTTTTCAGATCTCTATAGACATTTACGTGCCACATAATATACTGTTTTGTGTTTTATTTATTTATTTCATTTATTTATTTATTTTTTCACTTCACTTAGGTTGCTCCTACTTCTTCTGTATGGACCCATTTATTTATTTTTTTTTCATATAGGGCAATTCAGTGTGTAAACTGTCAGATGCCTGTACTATTCAATTAATACAACTGGGTGGCCTGAGCTGTATAGTCAGCTGTAACTTGAGAATCAGTAGGATGACCAATGGATTTGCATTTTCTTACCACTAATTCATACATTTCATAAAAATTGTATTCCCTTGTCCTGTCTCTTTCTGATTCTTGGCTCTTCCAGTTTTCTTAGTAGACATAGTCAGTTATGAGATAATCCACAAAACATCTAGATCTTTCTCTGGTAAGTATTCTTTATGCTCTTGCAAATATGTTTGGTGTCCCAGGTTGTGTCTTAAACTAGCTCCAAGATGAAGTAACCCCTCACCTAAATACACTGTTCAAACTCAGCCTCTCTACAGGCCATGTACCCATAGAGTGGCGCACAGCTACAGTTATCCTGCTCTATAAAGGTGGAGCCACAACGGACCCTGGGAACTATTGGCCTATAAGCCTGACTAGTCTGGTCTGCAAGACTATGGAGCGCATCATCATGGAACTCATTAACAGAGACATTGGGAACCTCCAAACATTGGACGCTACCCAGTTTGGCTTTGTTAAGAGCAGATCATGCCTCCTAAACCTGGTGAACTTCTTTGAGACAGTTACCAAGGCTTTAGATGAGGGAAAGGAGGTCCACACAGCGTACCTAGACCTCACAAAGGCTTTCAACACTATTCCCCATTCTGGTATTATAGACAAGCTCACCAGCCTGAACATAAACCCCTACGTCATGAGATGGGTTGCCAATTGGCTCATGGTTAGAACCCACACGGTGAGAGTTGCAGGCTCTAGGTCTGACTCTATACCGGTTACAACTGGCAACCCCCAGGGATTAGTCCTGGGACCCCTCCTGTTCGGTATGTACTTCTCAGAAGTACAGGCAAGCACAGGAGGACTATGGCTGACCAAGTTCACAGATGAATGCAAACAGAGGGCCATAATTGACTCTCCAGCTGATACAGACATCCTTCAGAAGGGTCTCACTGAGACGGATACCTAGTGTCAAAATCATGGCCTCAAGCTAAATGCCAAAAAGTGCATAGTCATCCCATTTGGAAAAAAACAAAGTACCCACGAACTACCACATATGTGGTAGTCCCCTAAATACAAAAAATATAATAAGAGATTTGGGGACCCAAGTAGATAGTAATCTCTCCTTTGATAATCATATTGCCAAGGTGGTTAGAAAATCCTTCTATGTGGCTCATCTAATTACAAAAGGGTTTGCACCTAGAACAAAAGAGGTTATTGTGCCCCTCTACTCATCACTCATCAGACCCATCATAGAGTACAATGCCCCATTTGGGATGTACCTTACAAGACACCTGCAACAGCTGGAAAGACCAGAGAAGTACCTCACCAAGAGGATTACTGACCTCAAACAGATGCCCTATGCAGCCCGACTGAAGAAACTCCAACTGTACTCGGTCGCATGCCACTTACTCAGAGGTGATCTCTGCCTGGCATACAAGGCTATGTCCAACCGAGAATTGATGGACATGCTCCACCTAAAAAAAACAAATCCCCAAGAGCCACACGGTCTAGGGATCTAAACCTCACCACAATGATAAATAGAACGTACTGGAGGGATAGATTCCTGTCCCAGAGACTCCCAATGCTTTGGAACAGGATTCCAATCTACATTATGCAGAGCCCTTCACTAACACTCTTCAAGAGAAACCTTGACGAGTGGATGGGAAACAGAAAATTTACCCCGGGGATCACTGCAGTGGCTCTGCTGGACAGAGGCACAGGGAACTAATGGCTCTGCTGGACTATAAGTGGATCAAGATCATACTGGACATGAAGACCTTTTTTTGAGACATCAGTAACATTTGTTGAAGAATAACCAGTCATAAGAAAATAACACTGGAACAGGTACTTAAGCACCAATGACTCCAAAACCAAACAAAATAAGTACGACAGATGAAGGAAAATAGTCGGCTCAATGATAGAATTCCAAAGCTGGTTTAATAGTCAGTTCAAACACATAAACACAATTCCACACACAGCGTTTTCATCTAAGTTGCCAAGACTTCATCAGATGCAAACAATAAATGAACCATCTCATTATATAATCCATTAGCTTAATTATTCAGGATGTGCAGTAACAAATACCACCCCAAACACGGGAGGTACTACACTGGTAGAGTACCACCTTATATCTATACCTTATGCCATAAATGTCTTCAGATTAATGACATGCTTTATTGAGACAATGGACTGTATTCTCATTGGCGGATTACTTGAATAATTAAGATAATGGATTATATAATGAGATGGTTCATTTATTGTTTGCATCTGATGAAGTCTTAGCAACTTAGATGAAAACGCTGAGTGTGGAATTACATTTATGTGCTTGAATTGACTACTAAACCAGTTTTGGAATTCTATCCTTGAGCCGACTATTTTCCTTCATCTGTGGTACTTATTTTGTTTGGTTTTGCAGTCATAAGATGAGACTTCTTAAATACACTTTGCAGCACCATGACTAATTTAGCATAAATATGCACATTAAACTATTAACAACCCAACGATAACATTTCTTTCTTACTTTTTTCTCTTTGTTGATATCTTTTTAACTTTATATAAAAACTGGTAGAAAAATAATGAATATGTAACCATGAAGTAAATATCACAAGTTTGAAATGCATCTGATATTTGTCATCTATAATACCAAAAAGTATGAAAGTTTAATATCTGGACAGTACTATTGAATAGAAATAACATGGTGGAGTCTCCATATCCATAAAGGATATGCACACCTCCAGACTAGTAGCCCAACATAATGCATTTGAGATACTTCAAGTACAACTAACATTGGGTAAGACTGCGATCCAGGTCATAGCCTGCTATAGGTCCCCAACCATGTCCCAAGACTCTCACTTCATGTTCCTAAGCACTCGGGAATCAAGGTCCAACCCAACACTCTCATACTGGGAGACTTCAACTACTCCTCCATCAACTGGGAAATCTACTCAAGCACCAATCCACTAGCCCAATGCTTCCTGGAATTCATCAATTCCAATGCCCTGGACCAGCTCATTCTTACCCCCACTAGATAAAGCAACATCCTTGACATGGTTATTACTAACATGGGCAACTGCTGCTCTAAACCAATAGTCAATTTCTCCCTGGTTAGATCCGAACACAAACTAATCACCATAGAAAAGCACATCTCAGCCACACCAACTGCAAAGGTATCCACCATGAAAGACTTCTCCAAAGCTGACTTTGGACTTTGAGGTGGCTAACTTCATGGCACCCATGCCAATGGAAAATAGATGCATGACTGCTGAATCATACACCAATGCACTGTATGAACACGTACGTAAATGCATGGAACTAGCCATACCCAACAGAACCGAGACATTCTCCTCCAAAAAAATGAAGCCAGCCTGGTGGTCCCCTGCCATTAATAAACTCTACAACAGAAGGAAGAAACTGTTGCAGAAAATAGTGAAGTCCCAAGACTGGAAAAATTCCCTTATTAGCCTCAACAAAAAGTTGAGATCCCTCATCAAAACCTCCAAAGCCATCTGTGAAGGTAGAATTGCAGCATACACTAAAAACAACCACAAAGCTTTCTTTAGTTATATCAAGAATCTCCATGGAAATACCCATATTTGCTCTGAGTTACTGCACAATGGTGCCTCCTATACTGAGCCAACAGACATTGGAAACATACTGGCTGACAAATTCAGTGTCAACTTTACCCCCCCCCCAAAGGACGAATCTCAATATCAGAAGAATGCCAGGTACCATGCATTACTGCAGCACAGGTTAAAGCTGCATTGTCTAAGGCCAAGAATACAGCTTCCATGGGACCCATCAATTTCCCTGTCTGTGTTCTACATGAATTACAAAGTGAACTGGCACATCTGTGTGCTCTGTTCACTCACAGCCTCACCTCAGGCTTTGTCCCTACTGAATGGCACACTGCTATAGTCATCACTCTCCATAAAGGAGGGGCAACTACAGATCCTGGAAATGACTACCCCATTAGTCTGATGAGTCTGATATGTAAGGCTATGGAGTTCATCATCATGGACCTAATTAACAAGGATATAGGGAATCTCCAAACTCTAGATCCCACGCAATTTGGTTTTGTGAAAGGTAGATCATGCCTGCCCAACCTGGTTGACTTCTTTGAGTCAATCACCAGAGCGGTGGATGAAGGTAAGGCAGTTCATACAGTCTACCTCGATCTGGCCAAGGCCTTTGATACCATTCCTCACTCAGGAATTATTGATAAACTCACCAAACTAGGCATCAAACCCTATATTGTTAGGTGGGTCTCAAACTGGTTCACAAATAGAACACACAGTGTGAAAGTATTGGACTCCAAGTCAGACTGCCAACCAGTCACAAGTGGAGTCCTACAGAGATTGGTCCCGGGTCCTGTTCTGTTTGGCATCTACTTCTCAGAAGTCCAGGCCAACACAGAGGGACTCTTGCTGACCAAATTCACAGACGACTGCAAGCTGGGAGCCATTATTAACTCCCCAAGTGATGCAGACATCCTACAGAAAGGCCTCACTGAGACTAGTGACTGGTGTTGAAACCATGACCTGAAGCTTAATGCCCAAAAATGCATTGTCATCTCCTTTGGGAAAAACTCAGTTCCCACTAGTTACCACATTGATGAGAGCCCACTGAACATTGAAGGCATTATAAGAGATCTGGGGACACAGGTTAACAGCAACTTCTCCTTCAACCACCACATTGCCACTGTGGTCAGAAAGTCCTTCTATGTGGCACATCCCATTACCAAGGGTTTTACATCCAGGAAGAAAGAGGTTATCATTTCTGTCTACTCTTCCCTCATTAGACCAATCATAGAGTTTAAAGCCCCATTTGGCATGTACCTCACTAGACAGCTGCAACAGTTGGAGTGGCCACAAAATTACATCACAAAGAGGATCCTAGGCAGGGGCAGCTTGTGGCATCGGACTGCCAGACTGCAGCCCCCTCAGCAAAAAAACAGAAAATGTAATTTTAGTTTTTTTTTTTTTTTTTTTTAATGAATGTCTCAGTTTAAGCTACTTGTTGACTGACTTACTCATCTTGTTTCTCTGCTGCCGACTCGACTGACTTGGCAAATACGCACATGCGCACTTTGAACACTTCAAGTTGCGGCAAATTTAAAAAAAGACGTTTTTTTGTTTTTTTTTTCTGCTGCAGCCCAGAGAGCGAATTAAGGCATCAGTATGATGCCCAGCAGTCAATGCGGTTCCAAACCGCATAGAATTGGAAGGGGTTCGGACTGACACGTCCGCAGGCACGTACATAACGTGCTTGGGCTAAATGCTGCTGATTGGTTGTCGCTCTCTTCCCGGGCTTTATGTGCTGGGAAAAGAGCAAGAAGCAATCAGTTACAGCCAGTTTCGGTTGTGGAGTAGTGCATTGGTGATTTGTGAATCAAGTGAAATCTTGAAGTTGATTTATTTAATTCTTGGCGGCCTAAGGCTATAATATTTCATTAGCTGTGCTGGGTGTTAGAAGAGTGAGAAGAGTACAGAGAGTTTTCTTCTTGGTACTGGTGGTATGTATAAATTAAATATATGAATGAGGTTTGCTCTATGGGTTTAAAAGCTGAGGCACTGTGAAGTGTGGCTATATTATGCAATGATGCTATTTAAGGAAAAGAAGATGTAACTTTTATTAATAATGTCACTGTGCAAAAGGATTTTAGTGGTCGTCCACTGGTTTCTGTTAGACTGGGGCATCCAAGATATGTACTGGGCATGCTCTATGACTACACAGTACATTGATGTTGCTTCCATTTTTTTAATGACTTGGCTATGGGATCTTTTGTAGAGAGTCATGTACAATATGTGTGCTTAGATTTTTGTTGAAGATATTTTCTTCATAGTTTTGGTCTGTTCTTGTCAAAGATGCATATCATTGAGGAATTAAGTCAATAAATAATGAAAGAGGTGTGGTTTTGGCAGTAAGAGGTATGTCTGAGATCTTCTTGTAGAAACATTTCCAGCATCAAAATTGTGAGTTTCTTTTTTTTTTCATTTTTAATATATTGTATTAATTTGGTAGACTTTTTTTAATTCTTTGATACCAATGCCAAAAACAGATTGTCTTCCTCTGGGGAATGCTGAATTTACAATGAACACATTGATTGGTTTGTCCAATCAGCCTATTTTTTGAATGTTAACATAATTTTATTGCATAATTCATATATTTTTTTATATTTTGCCTACAGTACAGAGTGGTGTTTGATCATATGGGTGTAGCATGAGTGATTAAGCTAGATCCCGCCACTGTGAATAAAAGTATGAATTGCTCATGTCTCTACCATGGTGTGTTGTGATTATACAATGACATTATTTTGAAAAGAAATGTCTTATCATTTTAAAATACCACTGCATAATCAGAGCTCATTTATAATACATCTTAGTGCAGTACAGCAACTCCATGGGTGGGGTTTGCAAAGTACTTGACACATGCATGTACGTGAACTTAAAGTTGTATTAGAAATACACTATGAAAGTGCACTTGGTGCCAATGTGGGGCAGAAGAGATGTGGAATGTGTTCAGCAGTATTTGAGTGCATAGACAAGACAAGGCGCATTTCAGAATTACAAGAAGCGACCTGTGGGTTCAGCTAATTGTCAATTAATTTAATTTGCAGGGCATACAGCTGGCTTTTCAAATGAATTGCAGCAGTAGAACTAGAGGGTTTCAGTTTCATTACCTGTAGATACACTGATCTACATTTCAGAGCAGATTTTGCCTCTTGTAGCACAATGGACCTTCTTGGAAATTAGACGTTATCTATGGTATGTTACTAATATATAAAAAGTGGAAATCAGAATTACAAGAAGAGTGTATAATGTAATTATCTACAGAAAAAACACCATTCTAAACCATAATTAATATATTTGTGCTTGCCTCCAGTTGGATACTGGCTGCAAGCTTGCAAAGAAAATTAAGAAAAGAAAAATATCTGTACCTGTACTCAGTATCCTCCAGAATGGCACACCCACCAAAAGAAATGTACTTCTCCCACTGATACCTTAAATCCACAAAACTGACCACTGATACAGAGTGCTTTGGCCATATTACCAGTGGCACAAAGTACACTGTAAAAGAATGTCATAAATCTACATCACCATTTTCATGGGCATACGCTTATGCACTGCATCGTGCAGACATCTTCAGTGATGGATCCCTACAGAGACCAATTATTTTATGAGCACAACTATACAATGATATAATGCCTCTTTTAAAATGCTGTATTAAAACAGAATGGTCAGTGTACAGGTAAGTTATATTTAATCACAGTGGAGGCTGCACTCTTATCACCAAATAAGTTACATTATGGGGGGAAAGCTTTAAGGCCCATACCTTTCATACTCTATGACACTATAAAAGAAAACAGACTATAGTAGTTTTTGGGAAGTTTTCTTAAATAACTTCTGTGATGGCTTGGTGGATAACAACTGGGCCTAAGGTGTATAGGGTCCTGGGTTTGAGACCTGCATGGCTGTTTTGGTTGGGAGAGTGGCTTAATGGCTAAGGTGTTTACCTTACAAACATAAGGTGTAGGGTTTGAGTCTCACAAGGGATAATTGGCTAGGCTTAAAATGGCTCGCAAGGGCACTTAGCTTAGTACTAATCTATGAATAAAGGTTCCTTCTACATTTGTTTAGTTTTACCTTTTGCTTATGTGTTCTTTCATGATGACACTGCATAAAAAGTAGCCACATAAGCTAGTGTATTATGTTGATATTGTTCAAATGCTAATCTTGCCACACTGATTCATTATATGTCACTTTATCATACAAACTATATAAATAATTGCTTTTTATGTATTGAATAAAACAATGAATGAAATGGCAAAACAGGCTTTGAAATTAACATACAAGATTCTAGACCAACATTCAGCAATCATTTTACATCAATAGTTTTAAATGCATTGCACATGGCCTTGTTATACTGTTGAAAGTCATTCCGTTGATGAGGAAACTAAATGCCTTTCTAACTGTTTACCCACATTTCCATTTTTACAATGCATTTCATTTTATCTGTTGCCTTCTATATGATATTTTACTAGAGTTGCTATGACATAGTCATTTATCATTTTATCCATGTTTCAGTCAAAGAGTAAATGGTACACCTGCTAAATATTTGAAATGCTGTTACAGTGTCCATTTGCAAATGTTCTTTTAATTTTCAGACTGTTTAGTAATGAATATAGCCATTTTTCTCACTGGAGAATTTGGTTCATAATTTGTGTAGACAGTAGTACACCTCATATTCAGTGAAAAATTCTCTACCCGGAAAGGGTATAAGATTCATGAATGAACAATTTATTGCATAGCTCATTCATTTTGATGTGCCAGGGATTATTACATTATGATTACTGACCTCTGTAACTACATGCAGGTAACCGCTTTTGTGTTCTAAGTTTAAAATGAATCCAAGCACTGTCATAAAAGTCACAGTAAAAGCTGAAACAATTACTTCACAGAGGTCTTTGATTCTAGCTTTTGATTTGGGGGTTCGTTTAAATGGAGTCACTATGCCGACAGTTATAGCCATTTCCAGTTTTCTAGTTTTTTAAAATTATTTCTTTCATGGTTTCTCCACATTGCAAACATGATATTGCAAAGCTGTAACTCCCAGAAACTAGAGGGACATTAAAGATAAATAAAAATTAAATATTTTTATTTCAGCCAATAGCTGCATGCATACAGTTCAGCATACACTCTATCAAAAAAATGTAAATATCTTGCTCTGGAATAGACTTCCCATATATGCCAAGCAAAGCACCTCACTGGCCCTCTTCAAGAGAAAACTTGATGAGTGGATGGGAAATAGAAAGTTCACCCCGGGGATCACTCCAGTGGCTGTACTTGATAGAGGCACTGGGAACTAACGACGGGCGGCACAATGCCAGGACACTTCTATGGGCTAGGCTTGTAAAGGTCCCAGGGCCATTAGCCTAGTACACACCTATGAACCTATGAGTAACACTAATTAAGATAAAGAGCATATTGCTAAAAATACTTTAAAGTGATATCTTGGATGTAGTCTTTTATACAGAACAATACACAAACCAGAATATACCAAACAAATTCAAAAGTAAATTCCATAAAAATCAAAAGGAAAAAAATTAATAAGAACTAAACTGAAAAGTAGAAATGAGAATTTAAGTTGAAAGAGGAGCAGAGAAAATGTTATTAGAAAACCATATTAATGTTACATTTTTAAACTACATGCTATCCCAGTCCTTGTCAAATGGGCAAATGCCTGATATGTTTATTCACTTCAAGTTTGGCTGACTAAGGAAGCCAATACACGCGTGCACACACACACACACACACACACACACACACACACACACACACACACACACACACACACACACATATATATATATATATATATATATATATATATATATATTACAGTATATATATATATATATATATATATATATTTTTTTTTTTTGCAGTATATATATATATATATATATATATATATATATATATATATATATTTACATGTGTGTGTGTGTGTGTGTGTGTGTGTGTCCAACACACAAAATATGAATTAAATTAATTTTATCTTTTAATAATAAGGAAGACTTTAGATAATGAGTAATGGTCTTTTTAATAGCCATCCATCCATAACCCCTTTACCCCCCATTTTTACAGATGGGGTCAGGGTGTCACTTCAACCATGACAGTTATCTAGAACCAATGTTTACACAATTGAGTGGCTACCCCTGCTATAGCTATCATTAAAAGTGCGCAGAATACTGACTCAGATAAGGTAGTATCTGATAAATTTAAAAGTGCAATATTAGGACAGACATCAAATAAAGTACCAAACATTTGATGGCAGTCCCTTTCAGACTGGTTACAAAAATCTGCAAGCAAAATTCCAGAGGATATATGCCCAAGATCCAGTAATCCCAGCTTCATGGCACCTCCAGCATGTTGGGGATGTCAATGGAAAAATTTTACCCAGATTCTCAGGAATCAAGGACTCGAGGAAAGATGGTCGTAAACATCTCCAGGAAAATAGGTGCCACCCAGGGGCAGAGAAATGCCATAATGATAATATGGCATTTGTGAATTAAATTTGTTCAATAAGCAAGCATCAGCTTTTTTAACTGATGTATGATATAGGGTGTGGATATCTCCTTCTCTGTTTAAGCAAAGCATGCTTAAGAAACAACCAGCATTCTGCATCTGTACACTGTTGTTCTACTTTCTAGAAGTAAAACTGAACCATCTGGTCCTTTTTTATTAGCATCTGTTTGAAGTGGAAATTTTAATTTACTGATTTTTTTTTCTATTTCATAACTATGTAGGTAAGCTGGTACAAAAATCCTTTTCAGCAATGACCCAGGCACAGAAATGCGAGCAGTATACAACAAGAATTCTTTTTCTTCCAGCTTTTTCTGGTTAAGCATCACCACAGAGGATCACCTGTCTGCTCATGATTGGCAGTGGAGTTTTATGGTGTTGAGTTGCCAGCCTGGAGCTCAACGTTCCACAGAAGGCACACACGCAATCACACCTAGGGCCAGTTTAGAGTATCCAATCCACCTGAGCATGTCTTCAGGATGTGAAAGGAAACTGGAGCACCTGGAGAAAACCCATGCAACCACAGGGAGGACATGCATACTCTGCACAGAAGGCACCCCAGCCTAGGATCGAACTGGAGAACCTTTTGCTGTGAGGCAGCAATGCTAACCGCTGCACCACTGGGGCTGTCCAGTATACAAAAAGAATAAACATTACAAAATGAAACAATACAATGACAGCAGTACAGAGATATATTTACCAATTGGTACATGGAGCACTATTCTCTAAAATAAAATAGATAATGCAAGTTGTTTAGCAGTAGATATTAACTTTTGTTTAATTAATAAAATAAAATATGCAGAAAGATTTGGCTAAGCAGAGTAGACTACTGGCTTTGTAGAATTTAGTAATCATTATTGTTATACAACAAAAAAAAAATCAGATTTGGTGCCTCCCCCACTAACTTCTTTTGCCTGAGGAAGATTAATTCTTTCTACTCTGAACAAATAGAAGCAATAACATGCTCTAGTAACTTCTTAAGTAATACTGTTGAATCTGTCTAGTGTTTCAGGTTGGAATTCTTGGTTTAGTATGATAATAATCAGATAAAAATGTTGTTGCCATATAAACACAATTGATATTAGGTTCAAAAGCTTTATTTTTAAAACAAAATTGCAATGTGTATTCATAGGTGAGCTAACTCGTAGACTGTTGCATATTATGAAAATTACTACAGATGCCAATGGTCTGGCTAGAACCTAGAATGTATACAGAGAATTAACTGCAGAGTTAAGTTTAGCTAACAGCTTCCACTATATTACATAATAAAATCTCTGCTAATACTTAAAACTACAATGCAAGCTTATGTCTACCTGGATCACATCACTGTATTATACCTAGATTACATCACTACATCATACCTGGATCACATCAGCATATGATAACTGGATCACATCAATGTATGATACCTGGATCATATCACTGCATGATGCCTGCATCACATCAATGTAGAATACCATGCTCACATCACTGTACAATACCTAGATATTATCACTGTACGATACATGAACATCACTGTAAAATATCTGCACATCACTGTATGATACCTGCATCACATCAGTGTATGATACTTGGATCACATCAGTGTACAATACCTGGATCACATCACTGCAGGATACCTAGATCACATTACTGTAGGATACATGTATCACATCACAGTAAAATACTTGGATCACATCACTATATGAAAACTGGATGACATCACTGTATGATAATTGGATCACATCACTGTATAATACCTGGGTCACATCAGTGTAAGATACCTGGATCATGTCTCTGTAGCGTACCTGGATCACATCACTGTGGGACACCTGGATTACATCAATGTATTATACCTGGATCACATCACTGCATGATGCCTGGATCACATCACTGTATTATACCTGGAACACTTTCACAAAATCCAGTTCCACTGCCTCTCAGACTGCTTATTTTGTCATTAGTGTTAACACAGTAACTAAGCCATTTAAATTCATTATTTAAATGTTTATGATTCTTAAGTGATCTACTTTCACCTATTATTGTTCTTCTAGCACTGGGGTCTTTGTTCTGTCTTAGCAAAGTACAGGACTGTTTACATAAAATGAAATGTTTAATCTTCCTGGCTGATATCCAAATGTGGTCTATAGTTTCTAAAAGGACCATAGGAAAATTATAATTTAAGAAAATTTATTTTCAAAAATCCAGGCTACATTAGTCCACAGACTATATTTTGCATATTTGCACAAACTGTCCAATAAAGGGAATAGTTACAGCAGCCTTAAAAATCAGGAACAGAGAAATTGTTCTGTACTTTTGTCTTATTAGTTAGCAGTTTAACATCTCTCTTGAGAAATAGAATTCATCGCACTAACTTGTTCTTTACTCTGTGAAGAGCCAAATGTCCCATGGCTGTAAAGAAATATGTCTGTCTTAAAATTGCCTGATTTCTGTATTTCTCTAACTTTAAGTAAACTCTCTCGTGTCTACTTCACAGCTTCATTGGTATTGTAAAGTACAAAACTCACTAAAGACACGGAATTTCATCCTACAACATTCCACCCTTGATGCAAGAGGGTTGATACTGGAAACATGAAAAAAACTGCTTGTACAACAAATACATTGTTTCACTCTACTTTGGGATATACTTTTTCGCACATACCTTATCAGTGGAAAATATTTACTTGAAAAGTCATTAAAACTGGCATCCACTGGGATTCAGTAAACTCTGTGTAGGCTTCACCTACAGAGTTTATATGTTTGCTGAGTGATACATGGTGAGCATCAGTGCACATTACATATTCATGCCATGCACCATGTTTAAACATAAATAAGCAACAGTGCTACTGGCCAGATAACCATGTCAAGCAACATGGATAGCAATCCTGTTTACATCAGAGCACAGTCGGTTAGCATGTTTGCATGGAATGCCACAGTGATCGCCAGGCCTTAACCTATATAGTTCTTATAGCTCTCAGTCTCTTAATGCAAGAAATCTGGACAAAGCCTAACATAATGGGGGACAATGACCCAGAAATAAAGCAGATATGGCATATTTGTTCTTTAGAAATGTGCTAGAGTAGCAAGGTTTGTGTTAAGATACATTTTCTGAAAGATTTGAAGTCTGAAACTCAAATGTATGTAATTATTTAGTGACATCAGTTCTGATATTGTCCCAGTGACATGGCAGAAAACCAGAAATGTTATAAGGAACATACCAAAAGATATAAGGCAAAATTCTGGACATACTGCAAAAATCTGGACAGTTGAGAGGTATGATATGTATATGGTCCAAACACAGTACAGAGCAGTGTATACAAGGCAGAGTATTGTGAAATCCAATTTCTGTCACTCTATACCAATATTGTGTAAATAATATGTAAGGGTACATGGATTCCCATGTAAAATATACACTCAGGGGAGGTGTCTATATTGAATAGGGACACACAGATGAATTGTAGGAATGAACACAGAGAAAGAGGACAGGTGAAACAACCTAATGTACAGCAGATTAGGGCATGTCAATGGAAGACAGATGTAGCAGCAAACCCAATCATATAACAATATGGTACAATAGGGACTGCACAATGAAAATGTGTATTATGTGACTGTCACACAAGGTGACATAACAATGGGGAAGATGGTGTGAGATAATCATCCTTACATGAACAATGCAGAGGACATCTATTAGGGATGTTATATACTATTGAGGTAGGGTGCATTTTGTGAAGCTGTGCAAACTGGTTTGCCTGTATATGAGTGTAATCTCAACAAAGGTTTCCAGCAAGTGGGACACAGATAAAGGCTCACAGACAACATTAAAAGAAGCACACACAGTCATAGACAATATCAGAATAATATCACCAGTAATACCATGTCTCTAACATAACATATGTGATTTGGAGTGATCAGAGATGGTGCTGCACAAACACACTTTTACAACTATTATGACATGTCTGCACTCTATGAGGATTATCATGCACAGTGTCCTGACACTGCCACATCTGCTGGAGGTGTTAGGGGAGGACACTGCTATAACTGTAAGTGACATTATGATCAATACAGGCTAAATGACTGGTGTACATGGCATATATATGGCACAAACCACACTTTCTCAAATGTTACCCATGCCATAAATGTTGTCATATGGCTATGTATGCATTGTGTGCATCACCAGAACAGGCATCATGCATATGCATCTGGTGTAAGAACTTGATGGGGTTTTCACACCATCTGACAATAATGTTTATGCCACAAAAAGAATACCTAGGTATGGCTAATAAGATGTGTGACAGCTCACTGTGGCAAAGGTGGTACACTTCAGTTACACATCACTGTAAGATGCCTAGGGAGCAACATGAAGAAGGGTGCATTGTACTCAGTTATTGGTGTGATGAAGGCTGTGAACTATGAAAGTATTATGGCCTGTGATGTGCATGTCTGTCACATACTCAGTAGTTGTGTTACATACAAGGGAGTAGTCAGCACTGTGGCCACATGCTGATGTACATTCCACATACCATCTCCCCAAGGATACAGGTCACATACCAGTTGTTCTGCTTATGGGATGTGATGTCTACATTATACTTTGGTTGCATGTTTGTTTTTCTGATGTAACAAATTCCCCAATCTTTTCATGCCATTGCAGGTGTTGTCATGGTTGTGGCAGCAATATTTGGTGTGTGTTGATACTGTCTGCATTATACTAATATCACAACTGGAGTCAATGATTGTCCACAATCTGTAGTCCTTTAGACAGCTATTTGGACACAGGATGCATATGCTATTCATGTTGTATGTGACTTAAATAATGGACAGGAAATGGCCTAGCAGATAGCCCTGATGTATGGACCTGATCTCTGGACCTGACATATAGTTGACTTTACACATTTCAACATATTTAGATGCCATGTATGTGATACAGTGGTCTCCCCACTTGGTGATATATGGGTTTATGGGCACATCTGACAGTGTTGAGTAAATACCTCAGTGTAGATTTGTGTCAAATTCATTAGGCTTGTCAAGTTCAAATGGATAGTAGTGCTGTCATCATGCATACCCTTGATGACCTCTTTGGGGACATCTAACAGATGTAACAGACATGATGTAGCATTAACAACTCATACAACCAGGATATTAATATTGCCCATTTATAAAAGGCCATGATGACATGTTGGTCTACCGCACAGATAAGGACAGTCACCATGTGTCTAGATATGCATGCATTGGATGCTTCCCTCCAACTCAGATGGATGCATGTCAATGTAAACCTTTCTACAGGAACATTGTCTGCGTGGATGGTGTGTTAAAGTGCGTATTCAACCAAGTCATGAAGGTGTATGTGCTGAGTCATGAGATATGTGATCTGTGATGCTGTCACAGCCCAATGATTCTGTGTGATAGGCCTGCCTGATGGTAAGATAGTGCATACTGGCTATCCTGATGTGGCCAAAGGTTTGGACACTATCCTCCATTCTGGTATAATTAAGAAACTCTCCCAGCTGGGAACTAACCCTTAAGTCACTAGATGGGCAACCGGTTGACTCATTGACACAACACATACTGTGAAAATTGGTGAATCAACCTATACCAGCAGAGCTGTCACCACTGGTGTACCCCAAGGATCTGTGCTTGGTCATTTACTGTTTGGAATCAATTTCTTCACAGTTCAGGCTAAAGTATACAGCTTTTGGCTTTCTGTGTTTGTGGATTATTGCATATGGGGTGCAATCAATGAGTCCACCAATAATGATATACTACAGGAGGTGCTAACACAGAGAAATGACTGGTGACAAAGCCACACAGTCTACAAATGAATACAAAAATATGTCTTTATGTTGTTCTTCTGAAAAGTGGAATTCCCTGCTAATTACAGCATTGACAACAGTCTCGCTATACTGATACCATGTGATGCAAGAACTGGGAACACACATAGATAGCAATCTGAACTTTGACAACCAAGTGGCCACACTGATATTGAAAGCCTATGTTTTGCGCATCATAAGTTATGCCATCATATTCAGATCTGATGATATTACAGTGCTGTACTCAAAACTCGCCAGAACACTAAGAGTATAATATTCTCTTTTGCATGTACCTCACCAGACACATGCCGCAGCTGGAGAGACCACAAGGGTTTTTCAATAAGAAAACAAAAGGCTTACAAACCATGACATGATGTATGCTGATAGACTGAAAGCCATGTCACTGTAATCTGGATCATATAGGATGAAGACACTTCTGCCTGGCTTCCAGGCCAGTCTCTGACTCTGCCCTAGTGGGAATAGTGCACATCTACAAATCAGATATAGCTGGTGACAGCAGTGTCTCATGAGGAGAATATGGAAATAACAGTGTCCCACATGTTGGTGTAAAAGACTCTTTGTAATGTCAAACAAGAGCACAAACACACAACAGCAGTGAGAATAAAACCCCTACCAGCATAGGTACACAGGCTACAGAAATCTGTATTTAAGGCAAGCGCACAGCTCAAGCTTGACTTGGAGTGCCTCAGACAACACTTTATAGATGATGACATCAGCAGTGTCTGCTGAGGAGAATATGGTAATAACAGTGTACCACATGCAGTTGTTAAAGGCTTTCTTTAATATCATGCAAGAGCACAAATGCAGGCATCCCCAGTTGAATGCACTGGGAATAGAACCCCTACCTAAGTATACAGACTGCAGAGTTCAGTAATTTACGCAAGCACCATTGCACAAGGCTGACTTATACAAGGCTGCAGGGAAACATATAGTTGATGACATCAGCAGTGCATGCTGGAGAGAGGATGCTGGGAGGCCTGTGTGAAATGGGTGTATAGGTATGTGCATGTGTAAAAATATTGTCAATTCATGGGAATGGAATGGTAACTGTAGGATACACATGCATGCTCTTCTGCTTAGACACACACATACACACACACACACACACACACACACACACACACACACACACACACACACACACACACAGTTGACTGCAGTGAGAACAGAACAGCTACGTAAATATACATGCTATAGATTTCAGTATTTTACACAAGCACCAAGGCACACATCTGACTTTTACAAGGCTGCATGACAACTTATAGTGGATGACATCAGCAGTGCATGTTGGAGAGAAGATGTTGGGAGGCCTGCATGAAATGGATGTGTAGGTATGTGCAAGTGTCAAAATACTGTCAATTCATGGGACTGGAGTAGTAACTGTGGGATACACACTTATGCTCTTCTGCTTAGACGCACACGCTTGACTGAAATGAGAACAGAACCCCTACCTAAGTACACACATACTACAGAGTTCAGTACTTTATGAAAACTCTACAGCACCAGTGTAAATTTTACAAGGCTGCAAGACAACTTATAGTGGATGGCATCAGCAGTGCATGGTTGGAGAGAAGATGTTGAGAGGCCTGCATGAAATGGATGTGTAGGTATGTGCAAGTGTCAAAATACTATCAATTAATGGGATTGGAGTGATACCTGTAGGATACACACTTATGTTTTTCTGCCTAGACTCACATACACACCTGACTGCAGTGAGAACAGAGCCCCTACCTATCTAAGTACACAGACTACAGAGTTGAGTACTTTAGGCAAGCACCACAGCACAAGTCTGACTTTTGCAAGGCTACAGGACAACTTTTAGTGGATGACATCAACAGTGCATGTTGGACAGAAGAAGTTTGGGAGGCCTGCATAGGTTCATAGCTTCAGATGTTCATAGAAGGTTACTAGTCTAATGGCCCTAGGGCCTTTACAAGCCTAGCCATGTAAAAGCCCAAGTACCATTAATAAATATATTTAGATGTTCATTGTTAGCAGAGCAATTTTGTGATCAGCACCAACTGCTCATGTCCATGAGGAACATAGGTGCCACCCCTAGGGTGAATTTACATTCTCCCATCCAGTTGTCAAGGTTGAGCTTGAATAGGGTCATTTAGGAATACTGCTTCCAATGCAGTGGGAGTCTATTACAGAACAGTGGCAATTGCTGGGAGATATATCTGGCTCTCCAACATGTTCTTTTTTTGTCACAGGCTAGGTTGAGATCCCTGGAGTAAGTTATTCTTGTCATTCTTGTCCAATCTGGTTTGCAGATATTCAGCATTTCCAGTACTGCAGTGTCTGAGACTAATCTCTCAAGTCCAGGCGTAGATCATGTCTCAGCAGCCTGTATGATACTAAGTGCAGTGACAGGTCTTTCAGTCTTTCCATGTATGTCATGTTTTGGAGGCCCTGGATTCTCCTGGCCAGAAACCTCTGTGATTTCTCCAGTGCCTGTAGGTGTCTTGTGAGGTACAAAAGAAGGGAGCACTGCACCCATTTAGTGGTCTAATAAGGGTCAAGCACAGTGGAGTTATGACACCCCTGGTCTTGGATGCAATGCCCTTATTTACGAGGTGCACAGTGTAGAATGTGTGTCTTACCACTATGGAGACATAGTGATTGAAGTATAGATGACTATCATGTTTTCAAGTCTCGCAACACTGAGTTTGAGCTTAGAGAGTGTTATGTATTTCATAATTAGTAGGGGTACTTCTTTGCCAAAGGGAACAATCAGCATTCCTTTGCTTTAAGTTTCAGTCCATGACTTTGGCACCAGTCATTTGTCTGTATCAGCCCTTTCTGTAATATGTTAACATCGCAGGGAAACCCTATATGATTGTGCCCAGTTGACAGTTATCTGCAAATGTGGTATGCCACAGGCCATTTACCTTTACCTTAACTTCATATAAATAGTTTCCCAACAGCTGAGGGCCCAGCACAGATCCTTGCGGTATTCCACTGGTAAATACTCTAGTGGTGGAGGTGCACTCCCCAACTTTGACAGTGTGTGTGTGTTCTGTTGGTGAGCCAGTTGGCTACCCATCTAGTAATGTATGGATTGATCCCCAGATGGGAAATTGTCTCTATGACACCTAAATGGGGGAATGTGTCAAAGGCTTGGCTAAATGAATATAGGCGATATGTCCTGGTATCCCTTATCCAGTGCTTTGGAAACATTATCTAAGAAGTCCACTAGGTTTAATAAGCAATATCTACCTTTGACAAAACCAAAACAGGTTGAGTCAAGTGTGTTGAATGTCACCTATGTCCCTGTGGATAAGGTTCATGATGATGATTCTTTTCCTAGTCTTGCAGATAAGGCTGGTTAGGCTTATGTGTCAGCAGTGTTAGTCCTGCATGTTACATGATTGATCTGCATTGCATTTGATATTAATTTATGTACTGTAGTTGATATATGTGTGAAAAACGTACTGAGACACCAGAGTTGCAGTACATGGGGGAAGGCAACACGTCTGTATTGTAAATATGTGACATATCGTTAGATAGGGCCTTCAGTTTGTTTTGTTTCCACATGAAGTTTCATGACATAAAGAGTAATGGAAAATAAACAGCACTTAAATATGGTAATAATTGCTTTGCATAGTGGAGGGGCGAGCAGTGTGTTTGTGCAATGGTTGGCAAAGTGTTTGCACATGCAAAATACACATTTCCATTACTTTCCCTTTTTTTGCATAGTTAAGCAGTGAGCAAATGTGAGCCACGTTGCTAAAAGTCTAACAGTTAGTACTGAGTCTATGAAACACATCTGCTGTTTGGTTGAGTCTGTTGCAGCAGGTGTTAATGCATTAAGACATTTATTTTTGAGTACAGATGATACTTGGTTTGAATCCAGGTGTATCTAAAACTTTTAAATAAACAGTAATAATGCAATGACATGAATTCTTTATATGTATTGCTGTGTGGTGGCATTGCACAGTGGGGTTAAGTGGCATTGTGCCATGAAAACTGCAGCATTGTACAACTGATCACCGTCACTCGGCATTGGTGTGCAATGTCAAACTCCGCACAAACATAGAGGCCAAAAAGTGAAGCGATTCATTGCTTTTTTCTGGTACTTATATGTGTTGTGTATGATTCTATTTTCTGACCAGACTATAGGTGTTAAAAAGGAGTAGATAGTAAAGTGTGGAAATGGGAAGCAAGCATGGGGAAACAACAAAGGGAAAGCAATACAGAGATGTGCAGGAGGGAGGTAGGAAAGAACCATAGGTATTTATTTCTTCAACAGTAAGAACTGATAATATATGCAGAATATTAGCTGAATTTGGACTGGCACCTCCAGAAAGAGGGGTGAGAACCATGTAATCATGGTGTATAGCCAATTGGACTGAATCAAGTGTGTCAAGAAGGCACATGTGTAAAATAGAGAGCTATGTATGGGACAAAAAAATGTGGGACAGATGTCTATTTTTTTCTTAAATTCAGTAAGAAAAGACTGATGGGTAAGGAACATAGGTATGTCTGGGTAAGGTACATTGGGTAGGTGAAGACACAAATACAAACAAGACAAGAAACAGGGACAGTGAGGGGCACAAAAGTTTGGGAGACACCATGATTGGGGTGAGGGAGGGGACAACACAGGCTGAAGCCCTTCAAACTTGGAGACAGTGAATCGAATCCTCACCCACTAGACTTCATCACTCTCCACTTACTCCACTGTTATCTGACGTTATTGACATTTTCTTCTCCTATGGACAATGAGGGAGAGCAGCCATTCAACATAGGTGTACAGTATTGAAGCAGTGCATGATCCTATGCACCAATCCTGGCATCTCCCAGTGGGTGATGAAATCTCAACCTCTGGCACTGCTCCCAGAGGGGACTACTACACCAACAGCTACTACCTGAGGGCACAAGTAGTACAGGGGCAGTAGAGGCAGTACTGCAAGGTTTGATACCAAACATGCTGAGAATTATTGCTGGAGCCAGTGGAGTGGAGGTAGGCTTATCCACTGGGGCTAATCTACCTCACTATGCTGTGTAGCATTTAGTGATGTGGTACACCTGGATGACATGAATACATTTTGATACATAATAGAAAATAAAAAACAGAGATAAGGGTTAGGGTGAGAAAAGAAAAGAGATAAAATTAGTACCATCATATGTGACATACAATGCATTATCAAAATTATACAACAATTTTATCTGAACTATGACATTTAAGTGTATGCCCTAACAAACACACACTATAACTACAGATTGCTGACAGTAATCCTTGAAATTTGCATATATTGTACATATATGCATTCCAATTATACAGATTATAGTTAACAGCAGGGCATTTGTGCCACTTGTATAGAGTTTAATTTAATGTAACTATTATTAAGGAAATGCACTATTATATAGTTGTGATTCATGGTATTTGAACCAACAACCTCTGACTACAGTTCAATATTTGATTCCTATATGTTATGTAATTGTAAGGCCATGCAAGTCAAGAAAGCAGAATTACACTTAAAAAATCTAGTGGACAGCATACCCTCAGTCATACATCTGAAAACACAATAAGGGTGTCTTATCCCTCATACATGTAATTCATATCAACTCCCCTATCTAAAATGTTATAAGTGAGAGTGAATATAATGGGAATATTTTTTACTCATATTCACTCACCAACCTTTTGTGTCAGTCTACTCTTCCTTCCCCCAACACAACACCCTGTACAAGTGATGATAACTGTGTCATATCTTTCTTTTCTATATTTTGGGTTTAGGGATATATAAGCTTTTTGTTTGATGTTCATAGTGCATAGTTGAATTAGTGCTTTGTATATCTGCATTTGTGATGTTGAATTGGCAATTGTACGTTTGACTTATATTAGTCTTAGAAAGACAGTTAATAGCACCAAACTTTTTTCACCAGTATTGTTAATTATCTTGTGAGGGTTGTGATGTCTAAAACTGAAATGTGTATCATTACTTTCTAATTTTTCCCCTTTAATTTTCCAATACAAGCTTATGGTGCTTACTGAGGACATGTGTTGACCATCACTACTTTTGAGAGCTATGACTGTGTGAATCTTTGATGCCTGAAGCCTTCTACTTAATAATTGACACATATAAGTCAAATAAGTCTTTGCTGTCACATGTTAAGATCACTTCTGTACAAATCACCCATGTTTTACTTGCTTACACTACCAGTAACATGCATAACAGTCATTCATATTATTACTCCATACACTCCAGATTCAACACTTACCTTGTAAATCCAGCAGTTGAAACAGTTTTAGTTCAAGGCTGACTGTGATGCAAGCAGTACACAGCCAATACATGGGTAGGTAAAGGTTGTGAGTGCTGCCTGGCATCAATGTTACTACATGTATGTACATAGGAGGAAGGTTTTAACCCCTTATGTGATATGTGAGTGTGCTATGCATTATTGCTTAGCCAATGTGCAGGCATATTGAGCACACCTATGTCTGCCTACACCTACAGCAGCTGCTGGTTCCCACTCTGACTCCTCACCTGCATTTGGCTGTGGTGACTTTGACATTGGTGGTGAGATGTGTGTCCCTTCACCTTGTTGATCCTGCTGAAGCTATTTTCTCAGGATGATGTTGTGAAGCATGGAACATGCTGTAAATATTTCAGTAGATGTAAGTGGTTTGTACTGCAGATGTATCTAGGCACCAGAATCATGACTTCAGCAGCCCAAACACACACTCGTATCATATTTCTGGTTTGAGTGTGTGCCTCATTATGGAATTCTTCAGCAGGTGTGTGCGCATTTCTGATGGGTGTCATCAGCCATGGTTCCAGTGCATAACCTGTATCTCCCAGTAAATGACCCTGTGGGATATCCCTTCTAGTGACCATCTGATACAGTTAGGAGGTGTGCCAGATATGTGACTTGTAATAACTGATTGAGTTGCCAGCACACACGTTCAGGATGATTCCTTTGGTATTACACATGACTTGGCAGTTAATAGAGTGGAAGCTCTTTCTATTTATGTAGAGTCTTCCCTGTTCCCCTTTTGGTGTCTTAATTTCTACATGTGTGTAATCTATGGCATCCAGTACTTCAGGGTAATGTGCTACAAGGTAGAACCCCTGCATATTTTTGGTCCTGTCCTCAGGAGTATGAAGGAAATACCTGTAATTCTGATTTAAAGTGGTACACATGCCTTTGTCTCCACAGGGATGGGTTTCCCTAGGTTTGCCCTGGTTCCAATTTGAGGATGACAGAGGTCACAGAGTCCCTGTAGTGTATCTCTATCCACCTTGCAGCACTCTACAATTTTCATGTCATGTAGTTTGTGATAAGTTACGACTCTTCTTCTTCTTCTTGGCCTTGATCTATTAGCAGCAGCAGCAGCATAAACGTCAGCCTGGTGCACATACAAATGAATCAAAGCAACAGCAGCCCCTAACATTGTTTCTGTGCAGACTCCTTTCCATGGCTGTATTTCAGTAGGTTTTGGAATTCACAGGGGAAACCAGCACTGAGCCTACATGGTTGCTTTATAACTTGTTGAATAGCACCTCCATCTTTTATTGGTTGATTAGCATACAATTCAGCTGCTTATGTTGTAATTTCCATGCAGCCATGTTTACCTTTTTTGTGTGGCTCCATACAGGTCTATATACCATGCAGAGCTGCTTATTGACTCCAAAACAGTGTTATACCACGTGCACATCACTGTGCAATGCACACATGGTATAAAAGGGCTGTGTAGGCTTTATTAACTCTGGCCAGTCAACTTTTTTACTCATAATTTTCACTTTATCAGGAGCTAACAACAAATAAACGTTGCTTGCAGTCTATGATAAATTCTAATTAATGTTACTGACCACACACACAGAACATGTATATTGAAAAGACAAACATGGAAAAGTCTAGCACATTTCTTTATCACAATGCAAATTATTTCTCGATATGCTACTTTAACCTCAGTAAGTACAGTACATAGGTCATTTTACCACTGGACATGTATATAATCTACCATGAGATTCCTAAGCAAGAGCACATTTTCCTTATCTGTTGTTGGACTACTACCATGTGGATGTCATGTTATGTGCTTTCCTTTCCAATGCCAATATTGCTGAAAATATGGCCATTTTACTTAGAAAAGCTAGGTTACAACATGCATATGCAATATAAATTCAAGCCATACACAATTAAAATATACTTTACTAGGGGATACAACCTTATAATACAGACTGAAAGCAATTCACAAAGCATGTGAGTTTTCTGGACACTATCATGAAGACATAGCTTACAGACGAGATCAGACAGGAGTCCCCATGGAGTATGATGTTTGCAGATGACATTGTGATCTGTAGTGAGAGTAGGGAAAAGGTGGGGACAACCCTGGAGAGATGGAGATATGCTCTAGAGAGAGGAGGAATGAAGGTCAGCAGGACTAAGACAGAATATATGTGTGTGAATGAGAGGGAGGATAGAGGAATGGTGAGGATGCAAGGAGTAGAGGTGGCAAAGGTGGATGAGTTTAAATACTTGGGATCAATAGTTCAGAGTAATGGTGAGTGTGGAAGAGAGGTGAAGAAGAGAGTACAGGCAGGATGGAGTGGGTGGAGCAGAGTGTCAGGAGTGATTTGTGACAGACGAGTACTAGTAAGAGTGAAAGGGAAGGTCTACAAGAGGGTAGTGAGACCAGCTGTGTTATATGGGTTGGAGACAGTGGCATTGACAAAAAGGCAGGAGTTTAAGCTGGATGTGGCAGAGTTAAATATGTTAAAACTTACACTAGGTGTGACGAGGGTGGACAGGATTAGGAATAAGTATCTTAGAGGGTCAGCCCAGGTTGGAAGGTTTGGAGACAAAGCCAGAGAGGCAAGATTACGTTGGTTTGGACATGTGCTGAGGAGGGATGCTGAGTATATTGGAAAAAAGATGCTAAGGATGAAGCTACCAGGTAACAGGAAAAGAGGAAGGCCTAAGATAAGGTTTATGGATGTGGTGAGAGAGGACATGCAGGTGGTTGGTGTGACAGAGTAAGATGCAGAGGACAGGAAGAAATGGAAACAGATGATCCAATGTGGTGACCCCTAACAGGAACAGCCGAAAGAAGATGATGATGATCATGAAGACACAGCTTACTTTTTCATGTACTTAAAACTTAAATGCTTTCCAAGCAGAGCTTGTTTATATTTTAAAAACTAATGCTGACACTTCCATAGTCATAGTTCATTCAGGATGGATTATATGCCTAAAGGCAAACTTTTCTTTTTAAATTGCACAGTCACTAATCATCTAACATTAGTTACTTGGGCACTACTCAACAAACATAAGCAGTTGAATATTATTATCATTCTTTGTACTTCTTGTGACATGCTTTATTATATTTATTCTCTGTGCTTCAAAACAACTTGAACTGAAATGTCTGAAATACTTCAAATGCTACTCACCATGGTTTTTACTGGCACACTTTTTACTATTAGTTGCTGTAACAGCTGTTACATTATTTTTAAATCTCATCTTTTAGTTCTGTAAAGATACACATAAAAGAATATTATTAATTTGGACTCACTGTTTAACATTCTTGAATTAACTAGGAAACCCTGTCTCACTAATTTCACATCATCAATACTTTGACCTAAAATTTGGTTCAGTTCTCCTCTTTCATCTCCATACTAATCTTATATCAACAAGTCATTTTACTAAATAGAGTAACAAGTTGTGACACTGCCAGCCCAACTATCTGGAATTTTGTAAATAATTATATGTCATTTGTGAATATTGATATGATTTGTACATAAGTGTATGTTATGCACTGAGCTTCAAGAAGGTAACCAGAGCATACCCTGTGGGAATATAGAAGATTAACTTACAAAACTTCAAGAAAATTAGTTGAAATTAAGTGCTTTATAATGTGCTATAAAAGTTCGTTTCAATGTAACAAGCAGACACAATGTCTAGAGCTAAAAGTTTTTCTATTGTCTGGAAAGAAAAGTAATGACTAGGTTTAAAATGTGAAGTGTTCAATTACTTTATGACTTCCTAGCAGCTACACAGTTCTGAGCAAACATCTGAGAGATATGTATTTTTAACACAGAGATGCTAAAAGTCTTAATTTCTGTTTTAGCCTGGGAATTGACGTCAGGGACTAAGAGTGATGTCATCCAAGCTGGCCCAGCAGTAATGTTTGATATTAAATTGCAAACTCTCTCTCAGAGAGAAACAGTGCAATTTGTATTTTGTCTTTGACTTGGAAACATCCAATCACATCTGCACGTGCTTGCAAGTAAGATTGATGGCACAGTATCTCTCTTAGAGATAGATAGGAATATAGTAAAGATTAGTTTAGATGTTTTCTGTATTTATTTGAGACTGTCTGTTTTAAAATATTTCATGTGATTTTGAACTCCAAAGTAACTGTCTGTTTTCTGAGTACTGCCTTGCTCTTTTATTATTTATTATTAAATATATTTAAACTTATCTTTGTGGCTGATATTTGTGAGACATGTTTAAGCTCTTAAAGTACTTGCATATGTATTTGGTGACACTGTACAGGCCACTTTTAAATAGCCTTGCAAGTCTTGGTCAATACTACCATTTGGATTAACAGTAACATTACACTGTAAGATTGAACACCCTTTGTTAAGTGCCTTAAAGTAACTAATAAAGAGCTGGCTGGTGGCAGTGATAACTACCTTATAGTCTGGGCAAAAAGGGGCATAGCTAGTAAACCTGTGTCAGCCTTTCCCAGGGGTGTGTGTGGGTGTTTGTATATCAATCAAATCTCAAGGTGTGTGTGTGTGTGTGTGTGTGTGTGTGTGTGTGTGTGTGTGTGTGTGTGTGTGTGTGTGTGTGTGTGTCAGCTACTTGAGCAGGGACATGAAGCACTGGTTGGACAGAGAAGGTGCTGGAGGTTTTGGCTTGGCCACTTGGCTCAGATCTCAACCCTATAGCTGTGGGGAGTCTTACTGGGGATCTGGAGAAAGAGGGAGAAACCAGCCCCTGACTGACTGTGAAATCTGAGTGCTCTTAAGGGAAATTGCACTTTACTGTGTGTCATCCTCCCATTGTGTACAACCCTCATTGGTGCCAGTGGTGAGGATTGAGGCTCCTTGATTACTGGCCCAGTGCAGGGGTGTCACACAAGTATATTCCCTCCTTGAGCTAGGATGCTTATTGCCCCTCGGATCATTTATTTAAATTCATCAAGTGACAATAACTTAATTCAATCTACTCTTAGTGCACTCTGTCATTGTATAACACTTTCAGACCCAGAACTAACTTTGAATTGCACATGCCAGTTTCCTTCTTTCCATCTTTTTTTAACTAGTCATCCTACACAAATACCCAACACAATAATAGTTATAATTACTATCTACCCAGTTAGCAATTCAAATGAGTGAGTTCTATCTCTAATAAGAGCCCCTGTCAGGATAATCTCTAGTGAAACAAACATTATTTAAATTGTCTCCTGCCTGCTTGTAATAGTTTATCCCTACAGGTTAAAAGGATCAACTCCTATCTACTTTTCAAGAAAAATCTAAAGGAACACCTTATTGATGAGGATGAGGTCAAGTGATTCAGAGATTCTATGTGACATTAGTTCATTCTGGCACACTGCTACATGCTACTATTTGCATGGTATATATATATATATATATATATATATATATATATATATATATATATATATATATATATATATACATATAGATAAATATATAAAATATTTGTTAGCTGAGTAGGAGGATTATTCCAAGGACCATTTCTGGCCATGACCCCAGAGCACATGACAGTAAATGACAGTATCAGACACTCTACATTTCAGATGAATGACAGCTGTACATTGCAAACATTGCAGCAGAATGTACACTAAAGGAATAAACATTTTACTAAGTTGCACTGCAAGGATTCTTTGAAATATTAAGAATGCAAACATTGTTGGTCAGTAGAATTGTATGCAAAAGCAATCAGTAAAGAGTCAAAAAAATGTATAACATTTATAGTGGGAACTTAATTTGTAGAGAGTGTGTGTTATTTAGCAGTACCACCAGAAGAACAGTTGTTGTAGAGGTGTCAGCTTTTGTAACACTACTTAAAAATGTACTCTGTATAGGTCAGTCATTGCACTGGTAGCCTTTTCATTTGTTCCACTTTGTAAAAATCAAACATTCTTATTACGTGTCCAAACTGAATACAAATTTTAAGACTGCAAATATTGGCCCTTGTTGTCATTGTCTTTTATCTCTTTAGGCCACATCTTTGCTGAAAGGTGCTTTTTGAACAGCCCACATACCCAGTCAATAAATAAGAATAATTAAAAAAAGTAAATAAAACCATAAATATGCTGTATATGAATAGCTAATAAGAAAATAGCATCATATTAATCCTAACCTAAATTGCATCACGTTTCTCCTAGTAACGTTTTGAGCAAGTACAAGATGCAATTACATGTGTATTCAGATTTGTGCAACCATGCTTTATAGTGGGATAACACTTTACAGTCCAGAGTTTTGGTTTATTGGAAATAGTTGTCAAATTTTCTTTTAATTTGTACATTATTTTGCCACTCTTTGAAAGACATAACCTTTAACATTGGTATAACTGTTTCTTTCTCTCTCTGTCTCTCTTTCTCTGAAGATTGACATGACAAAAGTAGAAATATGTGCAAAGAAGTTTGATACATTGTCCTAAATAGTTTAATTTATTCTTGTACCACCAGACCGTGCAACGATATGCCATGTATTTTTATGCCACCAGATCACACAATAATATTCCATGTATTTTTTATGCCACCAGACCACATAATGATTTGCCAAGTATTTTTAATGCTACAGGACCACACAATGATATGCCATGTATGTGCAATGCCACTGGACCCCACAATGATATGCCATGTATTTTTTATGCCACCAGACCACACATTGAACTGCCATGTATGTTATTTTTGCCCCCAGACCACACAATGATATGCTATGTATTTTTTATGCCACCAGACCACACAATGACATGCTGTGTATATATATATATATATATATATATATATATATATATATATATATATATATATATACATGTCAACAGACCACACAATGATATGTCATGTCACACAATAATGTGTCATGTATTTTTCTTTCATTCTTAAGCCATTCAAATGGTTAATCCTTTAAATAATGTACAACACACTGTGCTTGCTGAAAATTTCATCAGCGAAATCGCTTTATTTGTTTTTATGTTGCATTTAAAACTTTACCACATCTGTTATTTTATATTATTGGTGCTAACTGAACTTGATCTAAAAATAACTCACATCTTGATAGCAATGCTAAAGGAGGCATACTGACCTGTATTTTTTATACAACCTTCTTTTTTTAATTCAGATGGTAACAGTAAACAAGATCAGGGACAAAGTATCAGTTCAAGTCCATAATTTACAGCTCACCTTCTGCAAAGGAAACTTCAGGTAATACTGTTTTTCTCATCAAGGCAACAAATCAGAGTTAGTTCATTAGTTAGCAGAAAGAGGTTTCTGTTATCAAGTAACAGCAAATTGTCATCTACTCTGTCTAGTTTGAAAAGGAATGCACCTTCCAAATTATTTACCAGATTGAAATGTCTTGATGTAGAAATGAAAGTTTCAGTCACAATTAGATTTCTAGAAGAACTGCTAAGAAGAATGATCACTGGCCATGCAGTAATGTTGTAAGCTTACTCAACTCTGGAAGTTGAGAGGAAAATGACAGTTTATGCTCTGCATCACCAAATATATTTTATCGTTGTAAATGACTGAAACAAATTTGACCCAAGGCTTTAAGGCCTTTGAATGAATTCTAAAAATGTTCTTAAAAGAAAGGCACTGGTATAATTGTTTAGGTCTTTACCTCATAGATATAATTTGCAGAGACTGATTCCGATCTCTGGTTATTAGCTAGAGTTGTAGTAGTTTACAGACTGATTGCCTAGTATTTGTTTAAGAAGACCTATATATTCCTACTGTTGTAATTGCTACAGAATCAATTACAGGAAGCTCACCCCAGACACCAGCTAAGATTTAGTTTGTATCTGCTTATGCTGTAAGGGCTTACCTAGTATTAGTTTTGCCTCTTCAACAGTAATATTAATAACCTGTTCCATATTTTTTCCCTCTGGCACCTGATATCTATTTCTCTTTTCACTGATTTAAAGGTGTCAGTCATGCTTATTTGTGTTGTCTAACCTTTTTTTTTTACATTTTCAGCCAGATTCAATAAAGTTTACATGGTCCATTTCCACCGCGCATCATACACACAGTAGTACAGTATTTTGGATAAATGTAAGCAGCTCTACATGGTTTGTAGAGCCTCGCACAGTCACACAAACAAGGCAAACATTGTGATAAGCAAATGACTGCATAAGCAGCTGAATTGTATGCTAGTTAACCGATCTATGATGGAACAGCTATTCAACAAGCTATAAAGCAACCATGTAGTCTCAGCACTGGTTTGCTCTGTGAATTTCAAAACCTACTGGAATACAGGCATGGAAAGGATTCTACACAGAAACGATGTTAGGGGGCTGCTGTTGCTTAAATTCATTTGTATGTGCAACAGGCAGACGTCTATGCTGCTGCTAATAGACCAAGGCCAAGAAGGAGAAGAAGTTTCAGATCCCAAGTAACATGATGTGGAAATTGTAGAGCACTACACAGTTGATAGAGATACACTACAGGGACTCTGCAGTTTCTGTTGTCCTCACTTCAGAGCCAGAGCAAACCAAGGGGAACTTATCCTAGTGGAGACAAAGATATGTGTAGCACTTAGAATCCTAACTACAGGTACCTTTCAGAGAACAACAGGGGACAAGCCGGGGGTGTCACAAGCATTAACATCCAGGATCCTCCATCAACTCTTGAATGCTATGCTCCAACTCATGAGAATAGGGCCAGAAATATGCAGGAGTTTTACCCTGTAGTACACTGCCCTGAAGTACTGGCTGCCATAGATTGCGCACATGTAGAAATTAAGGCACCACGTAAGGAACAGGCTCTACTTTAATTGAGAGGGCTTTCACTCTATTAACAGTCAAGTCATGTGTAATGCCAAGAGAAGCATCTTCATTGTGTGTGCTGGCAACCCAGACAGTTACCATGACTCACATATCTGGCACACCTCCTGTCTGCATCAGATGTTCACTAGGGGAGATATCCCACAGGGTCACTTACTGGGGGATACAAGTTATGCACTGGAACCATGGCTGATGACACCCATCAGTAATGCACACAGACCTGCAGAAAAATTCCATAATGAGGCACACACTCAAACCAGAAATATCACAGAGCATGTGTTTGGGCTGCTGAAGTTGTTCTTCTGTTGCCTAGGTACATCTGGGGGTAGCCCTGCTGTAAAAATCCATGGACATGTACTTAAATATTCACAGCATCTGCCATGCTACACAACATCATCCTGAGAAAACAGCTTCAGCAGGATCAACAAGGGAAGGAACACACATCCCACCTCCAATGACAAGGTCACCACAGCCACACACAGGTTAGGAGTTAGAGGGTGAAACATGAACTACTGTGGGTGTCGGCTCATGCTGCCATGCTCAATATGCCCTCACATTGGCTAAGTGACAATGCACAGTACACTAGGGTTGCCACCTCACATAAGGCTAATTCCTGGAGATGCTATTTTAATGTTAAACACAAACTGTATTATTTGGTCTAAGCACTGTCTGACTTGGAGACTATCAATCTTTGATATGTTAATAGTCATAACTATTGTACAATGAATACTATGTACAGGAAAAGTTCAAAACAATAATACAACTGTAAACTAATTATTCAAATGTTCATTCTGCATGCTTTGGTAGAGTCACGAAAACTACTTGTGCTTAAAAGTATATTTCTGATCAGATCTTGCAGCTGCCAATAATTTGGGTGTCTTCATTAAGAATTCATGAAACTGAGAACAACTGTACCTCAAATTTTCGCACACCTGCAGCTCAATTCACAAAACACCAAGTTCCAGACAATTCTTTCTTTGGTCCACAAAGAACTCATCACACTGAAAGTTTGTTCACACAAAGAATTTGACACAGGTTTAGAAAATGTGAAGGATACAACTATAAAGAGTTCCTCACCACACTTTCTATGTGTCAATTTTGTGAAAAAATCCTTCCATCAATCAACCACTAGTTAATTTTTTTCCACCAGCTCTGTTTGGGCATCACGAAGAATACAGTAGTGGTCATAGTACTTGCCTTTGTTGATGTCAATGTGCAACTTGTCTGCCAGTTCCTCAAATAAGCTCCACATCACTGGTTCTTTCAAGGTTAAAGCTCTCATTGCTTGAAATTCTGAATCCTGTTAATTATACCACTTGTCTAGGTAGTTTAACTTATTAACCCCGACTACCATCTCCTAGCGCCTCTGTGCTTACATCCAAGCATGCTATGAGACATGTGGAGTTGTATGATGTTACCCCCGAGTGCCTTGTACAGGCACGCCTAACTTCCTTGTCCTGTTTCAGCCCCATATCATGAAAACTAAGTTGAAAAAGTAACTGAACTTTGCCAGTAACCTTCTCAACTTAGTTTTCACACTCCAGTAACTGTATGTTTACATGTAATAATTTCGAGTAAATTGTTTGTTTTTCACTAAGCAAACTCTGCCTGGATTCCTTGAAGCAAGTGGTGGCAGACAATCATGTTAGCAAAATCCAAGCCATCACTTGCATAGCAACTCTACCCCCCTCCAGATCTGTTGCCATTGTTCTTTTACAATAAATACAGGGGTCTAGCCGGTAATATTCTCCTTTTGTGCATAGCAAGTGAAGAATTTATTTGTGTTGCTGCTGGAGCCCTCCTTTTATATACCGCTCTGCTCTGAAAAGAGGTCCATGAAGCAGTGAACTATTCCAACTGACCCGCCAGTTTCACAAGTGTTTCATCTGCAGGTGAGTTATTTACTTTTTTTTTTGTTGCAGCAGGCAATGATACAATACTAGTATCAAATGTATAAGGTACAGGAGAGAATGAGTGCAGGCGTATGAAAGCAGAAAGGACTGCCTGTGTATATGGGGAGGTACTGTTCTACATCTACAGTAATGCTGAAGAATTCTCTATTTCCACTCGTAGTAGTTTATCTACAGCAAGTGTGCACATATCACAAAGGAGAATACAATCCTTTCTATCCAGATGTGAAGAGGTTATGAGTTTATTGCTTTTTTTTTTTTTATTGTTTACAGGGACATTTGTTTGGTAGGCATTCTATGCATGGAGGGTAGTGTTGTAAAACAGCTGGGATTGACACAGTTTATGTGCAACAACTGAGAAGCTAGCAATTGATCTGCAACATATTTTTTAACCAGGAATTTGTTTTGCTCATAACTAACATGTGATAAAATGCGTCAGAAAAGTATTACGACTTTTGTTTAACTTGTTCTGAACTATTCTTGGGGGGGTGTGGGGTCATGTCCTGTATGGTGAGAGGTCAGAAAGTAGTGTGTTTCAAGTGGTGGTAGGTAAAACTGAAGTGTTTTTATAATGTGCAGTTTTGTCTTTGAGTATTTTTCGTGTACAGTTGACTTTCCGTAGGGGTGTGCAGTTCTGTTTATTTTAAGATATTCCACAAGCCTTGTTTTTATGTATATTTTGGTTAAGAAAGAAGGGGCATATATCAGTGTTCAGTTATGGCTAACTCGTTTTTAATTTAGGGTTAAGGTTTTCGTTTGAAACACGACTGGTTGCTGTGTCTCTCTGAATTTGCCCCATGTAGAGCTCAACTGTCGAGTGCCAGAAAATGTTGTGCCTCTTATAATCCTTTCAGGACCGACACAAAAGTATCAGCAAGTTGGGTTCTCCTAGTTTACTCTCCAGTATGGGCTTCTGTGATAGTAAGGAGCAGTATATGTAAGGAAATGGATGAGAAAATCTTTTTTTTTTTAAACAGCTTTATTGAAAACATTAATATAATGAACAGATATTTTGAAAAAAATTGAATAAGTTGAATTTTTTAAATTACAATATTTAAAAAGAAAAAAAATTAATGCAATAACTATAACAGCATAATAAACTATGTACAATGGTGTTCACTATATATCAAATAGCATGATCAATTAATTTGTTTGGCAGAAAAAAAATTAAAACAAAGAATAAAAGATTAAAAAAAGGAAAATTACTGCATTAATCCTTTATCCAGTTCTTTAACTAATAATTCATGTACATTTTCCCATTTGTAATATAATTTTGTATTCCTTGTAGATTTAGATTTGATAGTTAACATTTCTGAGATATTTCTAAGAGAAGACCTTTAAACTTATTAAATGAGGGAGCTGATGAGGAATTCCAATTTCTTGTAATTATTTTCCTGGCAATGGATAGTATAGACCAGAGTAAAGAATATTTGTTTTTATTTATACAGTCTGGGACAGGTATATTGAATAATACAAGTGACTTTGTAAGCATAAAATTGTCTGTAAAAATTGCCTGTAAAAAAGTGTTAACTTCTTCCCCAAATTTATTTTAATAGTACACAGTCATAAAATATATGATTCCAATCAGCATTTATTACTGCATTACATCTCCAGCAAACAATATCGTATTTAGTTATCTTACTCATTTTCTGAGGTGTGATGAAAGATTTATGTAAAAATATCCCTGTGAAGATTCTCCATTTAATGGAGGAAGTGTTTTGCTGGTTGACTGAAGAAAATTAACTTTGTCTTTTTCTGAGGGAATCAAACTATTGATTACTGAAAATGAATTCCAATAGTTATCTGAATATACATCTAGATCTTGCTTAATTGCTTTATAAATATATGATATATTATTTTTAACTGGTAAATTATTATGTGTATAAAATCAAATATTGAATAAGTTTGGGTATTGAATTTTTAGCATTTGAGGGGAGGATGAGAAATCTTGACAGGTCCTTCCCTTATGTTGAAGTGACTTGTTGGTGCATGCAGTGCTTTTAGGGGAGGTGAGTACAGTGATACTTGGTTACAGCATTTGGAGAACGATGTCTTTAATGGTGCAGGATTTAGCACAACTATTAACGACCAGCCTATGTGAGCTGATAAAGAATTAAATCTGTTGGAAGCATTTTCTGCATTGACTAGTGAATTGAAGAAGGCTTCATTGTGTGATTTGACATCTAAAAGCCTGGCTTCATGGGGCCTACAGGTATATTTGGAACCCGGGATTGGTTTTCATGATAGTATGTTTATGGGGAAAGGAACAGCCATACAGGCAGTCACCTCACAGGTGCTTGTGAACTGTTTAATCAACCTTTGTGAAAGCCAGCTTCCTCAACTAAATAAGGGAGTGTCATTGGTGATGGAAGAAATGCAACATTTCATCCAAGAAAGTACTTTTAATATTTTGTTTACTAAATATTGTGCTGATAGTAAATCTTTAGATATGGAATTAGAGGCAAGAAAAGCTAAGAAATACAGGAAGGACTTTAATGATTATAAAAATAAGGTGGCTTTTACTTGCAAGAGATGTAAAAAAACAGTTTGTTTTTCTGGTAAAGTTTTGAATGGAAAGAGATTTACTAGGGGGGACATTATAAATGCAAGATAAATATTTCTAAATCATCAATATTAAAGAACTTAGAATCTACCTCTGAATTTTCTTCAGACTCTAACACTGAAATTGATGCGGACATAGTAAAAAGATTGCCATGCCTTTCATTTGTCCAAATTTACCAGAATGACCAGATTTTTACGACATAGGTTTTGTACATTCCTCATAAAATCTTTGGTTTTCTGGTAAATAATTGAGGATCAAAGTCACTCAATAATGACACATATTTGAATATCAGACTTCATATACCTTAGAAAAAAACATGTTAAAATAAAACCTATTATTCCAGGAACATTCTAAGTTTATAAGGACAAAATTTAAAATTTGTCCCTAATTTTGGACATTTGTCCCCCTACATTATTTATGGCTTTGTCCATATTTCCAGCAGTTAGAGTTTGAGAGGTATGAACATCACCAGTACAGAAATGTTCTACTTTTGTATCTATGGCCCCTCTGGAAGAAGAAAAGGGTTGGGAGGAACATATAAATAAAAGAAAATGGTGCATATGTTTAAAACAATGTTGAAGTCATTGAGAATTATCTGGTGGCTAATTTAACTGAAGTTTTTTTTTCTGAACATGTCATTATTGAATAAAGGATTATCATTTATTCCTAATTTTGCATATCTCAATATCACATTGTCTCCTGTTCCTAGTGTAGAGAGAAACTAATTTCACCAACAAAGCTAGAAAAGTTGCCAGTGTTGAACCTCCATCTTCTTTTTCAGGTGTGAAAATTTTATCTACTTGAATGTCCATCCTTGGTAATGTAAACCTCCATTTCACTTCTTTGTAGGTCCCAACAGGCACATCTTTCAAATACTTGACTTGTTCATATCTTGCTTTTAACGGGTAATGGAGAATTTAGTAGTTCATTATTGCACTGTTTCTGCTTTATGTTTAATTAGGGTTTGTGTGGGATAATCTGGTAATGTTTTGTTGTTTTGTGTGTAGTTTGGTCTGAAAACTGTAATGGTGTATGCGGTTGGACCCCCACTCATTTGGCAGGTTTGGGCAAGTGACAGTTGTGAGCACATTTGCAATGACATTTTTATTAACTGGCACTGGATTACCAGGAGAATTTGACCTGGTAGGTGTCTATTTTCAGTGAAGGCCCAGAGAGAAAAGCTCCAAAAATACTAAAACATTTACAGTTTAATAAGATATAATGTGAAAATACTGAATAAGTATAGATTTAACTTATGATTGTGATTTAATGTTAAAATTGTAGGTGGTTCCTGAAGACGTTAAAGATGAGTTAGAGTAATACAAACGTGAACTTCAATATGAAATAAGAAAGGTATAGGACATGTTTTGAGATATATCTAATGTGTTGTTATTGGGCAACATCATCACTCCTATGAAAAACTTGTGCACTATAGCAGTCATAATAGTACAAACTATATAATCAGTAAAATGAGCTGTTCACTTATAAAACATTTGAACTATTCTGTTTTGATGTCAGTACCGAGGCACAGTGGATAGAGGTGTCACCTTGCCACAAGAGGTTCTGCCGTTTGCTTCTCATCTGGGGTGCCTTCTGTGTGAAGTCTGCATGTTCTTCCTGTATTTGTGTGTGTTTTTTTTTGGGCGATGTGGTTTTTCCCACATTCCAAATCCACCAGTAGGTAGATCGGGTACTCTAAACTGGCAATAGGTGTGTGTGTGTGTGTGTGTGTGTGTGTGTGTGTGTGTGTGTGTGTGTGTGTGTGTGTGTGTGCGCGCGTGTGTGTGTGTGCCTGTGTGTGTGAGAGAGAGAGCTCAGGAGAGTCAGTGTGATGTGTGAATGAATGCATAAGTGGCATACCTCTCAACCTCTTAGAGCAAATCTGGACAAAGGCATAAATAAAAGTGGGACAAACACCCAAAAATAGGGACAATTTTTAAATATTGCTCTTATAAACTTAGAAAGTTGATAGAATAACAGGTTTTGGATTAGCATGAATTTTCTAAAGGATATGAAGTCTGAAACTCAAATATCTGTCATTATTTTCTAACTTCAAACTTTAATTATTTGCCATTAATATGCCAAAAAACACACTTTTATGAGAAATGGACCAAAAATATGAGGCAAAAATCTTGACATTCTGTGAAAATCTGTACAGTTGAGAGGTATGTGGGTGTGTGGCTGCGTGCATCTGAGAGAGAGAGAGAGAGACAGCAATGTATGAATTAATGCATAAGTGTGTATGTGTGTGTGTGTGTGTGTGTGTGTGTGTGTGTGACAGTGAGAGGGATGTGTGAGTGAATGCAGGTATGAATGAGGAAGTGACTGTGTGGATGTGTGGGATCGAGAGACTAAGTGTGATGTGTGAATGAATGTAGGTATGAATGACGAAGTGACTGTGTGTGTGTATGATTGGGAGACTAAGTACAATGTGTGAATGAATGCAGGTATGAATGAGAAAGTGAGTGCGTGTGTTTGTGTGTGTGTGTGTGTGTGTGTGTGTGTGTGTGTGTGTGTGTGTGTGTGTGTGTGTGTGTGCGCGCACGGGCGCGCGCGTGTGTGTGTGTGTGTGTGTGTGTGTGTGTGTGTGTGTGTGTGTGTGTGTGTGTGTGTGTGTATGTGAGAGATCGGGAGACTGACTGTGAAGTGTGAATGAGAATATATATATATATATAGCTATAGATAAATATAGATAAATAGCTATAGATAAATATCCTGGTTAGGGGTCGCCACAGCGGAACTCCTGTTCGCTAATGATTGGCAGTAGATTTTTTATGAAACGCCGAGGTGCCAGCTCGACACCCACCCTTCAATGAAGGCACACCCATTTATGCACGCATGTCTTTCGAATGCTACCCAACCACGGGGAGGACATGCAGACTCCACACAGAAGGCACTCCCAAGCCAAGCCGAGAATCGAATGGGAGAACATCTTGCTGTGAGGTAACAACGCTACCGCTGTACCACCGCAGAATATATATGTATATATATATAAAAACTATTAAGCAGATTTTTCTTAACATTTCAGCATTTGCAATATATAACTGACAAAATGCAAGAATACTTTCTCAAGTTCAATAATTATCTGTGCAGCTATATCCCAATGTTATAGCCTCTTTTCTGTGTTGTCCATATAAACAAGTCTTCTCACCTTCAGTTTCCCTGGCTGCCTTTTTATGGTGTAGATTCAGGGCTGTCAGCATGGTGATGATGCAAATGAGATGGGAACTCATTTGAACTGCTGAGTCCCAAATAGTTCTGCCCATGCAGCAGACGTAAACATAGTGCAGACATGCCCTTGGTGTTTGTTTTTAATGGATTGCAATTGTGAATTATTACTGGTAGAGAGACAAAGAAATGCAGACTGCCCTACATTCAGTGGGTGTGTTAGGTTAGACTTACAAAGTGTTAGATGTAATTCTGTCAAGGTTGTTAATGTAAGTAAGCAGCACACAATTCACAGGTTTTGTTCAATAACATTCAACCTTCCCTTCCTTTGTTGGCAACTGCATATTATATTATTGTAATTTAATATCCACGCACATTTTAAGGATAATAATACAAAATGTCTTACAGACTGCATGTCTCAGATAATTGATCAGGTAAGAGAAGAATGAGCAACAAACACAGAGATGTAAGCTAGAGCTACATATTTGCAAGCAATACTCATAACTGGTTGTGGGATCACTTAGTTCACTTCATCCAAAAATAATAAATGTACAAATAATTCTTGCATGATTTCATGTTACTGTAGATGATTTTGCAGTTGGTTGTATGCAGAATGATTTCAGTTCTGTTCTGCTAAGGTGCTTGTGTGGCAAAGAGGGATAAGGCACCCTTACTGTGTTCTGAAGGTTCATTGGAGTGAGAGTTCAAATCCAGGCCTATGTACAAATATCTCATGTGTGTTAACATTTTGTAGTGTGGTTGTCATGAATTGCTTTTCCTCATTTCAACTACTTTTCCTTTTTTTCTTTTTTGTGGGGGTGGGTAGTGTTTACGCAATGCACCACTTAGCACATAAAAAATGAATGTTATATTTGGTTGTGCTTATCTAGTTTATGTGATGCACGGAGGTGAGCAAACTGGACTAGTGGTCCAACAAGAAAGCAGACAGTACACCTGCAGAACAGCTGCAAACAGAGTTTCTATAAAAGGGCAAAAGTCAAAAACAATACATTATTGCAATTTCTGTGCTCCATCATGCAACTGTGCTTAGTGGCATTGCGTGGAGGTTAGCGGGGTTCTTCAGCAGCTGCGGTCATTGAACACCTGCAGACAGGACTCCGACAGCCAATAATTGAAACCTGATGATTTAAATTAATTCTGTTGGGCACTGCCAAACACATGGCATTGTGGCATTGTGGCATTGTGCAGCAGTTAACACAGAGACCTTAAGAATGATTAGGATATTAGAAAATGTCATGTACCTAGTCCTGGGGCAGCAGATATTAAGTGCAGGGTTAGAGTACAGATGGCTCAAAAATGAAATCCAGCACAAAGGAAAGATGAAAATCTTGAAAATGTATTGGGGCACTCTCCATAAATAAAATATCCACAGCAAACCGGTTTCGACTGAAAGTTCAAGCCTTCTTCAATGCAACAAAATATATTCATTAGAGCAAACCTTGATTCCTGCTTATATATGTGTGCATAGATTAGCCAAAAGGGCTTAATACTTTAATTGGAGTGATTAATCAGTAGTCAAACAATCCAAAGCTGAAATTTAGACCCCCCTTTCTACCCAAGAATTTCCAGTAGCAAAAAGGAAACCTCTTGCAGACCCTTTAGGTATAAGAAACACAGGGGGGGGGGCAGAAAACATAGAAAAAACACACAAAATATTCAACAATTACTAGAGAAGATTGTATCACAGTAAACAATGTACACAATATTTCTTCATACCAACTGTCTGATATACAAATTAAAGTATTGAACAAGGGTTTAAACTTTGTACCGACTTTTGTTGTGCCTGAACATGTTTTGGTTAATGAATTGAATAAGTTTTGCAGATTACTTAACCTGAAAATATTTTTTTTCAGATACAACAAATACTCAAAGAGCTACTGGTTTTCAATTTGGTAAATCTAATTTTCAGCCCCCCATGGATAAACATGTGGCCATTTTCAAGGAATGTGTTCTCAAGGACTTACATTTTTCTCATGAATATCAGACTATTAGACATAACTTAATGAAAGCAGAACAACAAGCCCTACAGGATCTTAGTTCTAATCATGACATAGTTATATCACCAGCCGATAAGGGAGGTGGCATGGTGGTAATGGATTGGGACATGTACCAGGCGGAGGCGGAAAAACAATTGTCCGATCCCCGTTTTTACATACATATGGTTGTGGATCCAACTCCTAATTTTAAAAAAGAAATAGATTATTTTCTAGACCTAGTCACAGAGGAAGGCATCATTAACCAGAAGACCTGTAGACAATTGAAGGTGTCAGATCCCATTTCCCAGTATTTATATCTACTTCCCAAGATACACATAAATTCCACCTGTCCTCTGGGATGACCAATTGTGTCCGGGAAGGGATCTTTGACTGAACCTTTATCTGCCTTCCTTACTGAATATTTGCAACCCTTACTATCTATGGTTAGGTCTAGGTTAAAAGATACCACCCAATTTCTTAACATTATTCAGGATGCACAACTGGTACCAGATTGGTATTTATGTACACTTGATGTCACCTCTCTTTATACAAGCATACCACATTGGGCTGGATTACAGGCCATTCAATATTGGCTGAAAAAAATCACAATTATACACCCCTGGTTTTAATACACTCCTCATATCCTTAACTGAACATGTACTAACTAAAAATGTTTTTCATTTCCAAGGTAAATCATGCTGGCAGGTTCATGGCACAGCAATGGGAGCATATTTTGCTCCTATTTATGCTGATTTGTTTATGGGCTTTTTGGAGGAACAGTTAATATATGATGATAGCTATAATCTTTTTCTCGATCAGCTAGATATTTGGAGACGTTATTTGGATGACTGTTGGATGGTGTGGCGGGGGGATCAATCATATGTGCATGAATTTATCCAATATCTTAATGAGAACAAATGGGGTATTCAGTTTACATTACACATTGAGTACCATCAAATTATATTTCTGGATGTCACCATTATCAGACAGGAAGATCATGCTTTAGAGACTCGGGTACATAGGAAATTTCCAGAATACAATACCCTATTACATGCTTCTAGCCATCACCCTCGCCACATCATCAACAACATTCCAAAGTCACAATATCTATGCAATAAACATATATGTTCCTCCGAACAAAGCCTTCAAGCATGCCAAGAGGATCTAACCAACAGATTGCTTACCAGGGGATATCATGAGGACTCTATTTCTCGGACAATAACCCTGGTGAATCAAATAGATAGATCTCAACTTTTAGAATATAAGGGTAGAACTAGTCATGATAGTACACAGAAATCACAACCCATCAGGCTAGTGACCACCTTTGGGGCCAACACCTATAGGTTCAAAAATATTATCAACAATCATTGGGACATTTTGCTTGCCGTGACCAATTGAACGGAATACTTAACTCTCCATGTTTATTTTCTTATCGAAGAGGCAGAACAATCAATTCACATTTAACTCATTACAAATGTTATAATCAACCCATCACTTTACAAAAAACTTTATTTGGTGATACATTATTAGGTAGTGTTCCTTGTGGTCATTGTAGCGCTTGTTCACACATATTTCAAACCAAGGAATTTACTAGTTGTAATAAATCTAAACTTTACCAAATAAGATGTTTTGGCAATTGCAGTAGCGATTGGATCATCTATTTAGCCACCTGTATCTGTTCTTCATTTTATATTGGACAAACGTCCAGACCTTTTAGACACCGTATCAGTGAACATCTAAGTGAAATTAGAAATAAAAGAATCTCAAACGCTCTCTACAAACACACCTTAATACATAAAACTGCTAAATTTACTTTTACTATCATTGATAAAATACAAATGAATAGGACATCCAAAGCTGGTTGGCATAATATATTAAATAATAAGGAATATTCCTGGGTAATCAGGCTAGGTGCTCTATTTAGACCAGGCCTGAAAGAGTTAAGCTAATTTTAACTTTGGATTGTCTGACTACTGATTAATCACTCCAATTAAGGTATTAATCCCTTTTGGCTAATCTATGCACACATATATAAGCAGGAATCAGGGTTTGCTCTAATGAATATATTTTGTTGCACTGAAGAAGGCTTGAACTTTCAGCCGAAACCGGTTTGCTGTGGATATTTTATTTATGGAGCTTGCCACAATAAATTTTCAAGATTTTCATCTTTCCTTTGTGCTGCATTTCATTTTTGAACTTTTGGTAATTATGGTTTAATCCATGCACTCAGTCTACCTTGCGTATTTTTGGCTCAGTCTGTTAGAGTACAGATGGCCCCAGGTTCTAGTAAAGGATGTGTAACCTATTTTTACTGTTATGACAGTGTAGTTTATATCGATGAACTGAAAAATAGACAAGTGTTATTTCAACAGTCTTGTGGCAACAGTTACAAGTGTAGGACTGCCATACACATAGTCCTGGCTTCTAATACAGGGTATTCCATTCACTTTTACTGTTGTTCCACTTCCCATTATATTCACTCTCACTTATAACTTTTTAGATAGTGGACTTTAGATAGTGGAGTTGATATGAATTATATGTATGAAGGAAGAGACAACATTATTGTGTTTTCAAATGTATGACTGAGGGTATACTGTCTGCTATATTTCTGTAAGTATAATTCTGCTATCTGGACATGCATGGGCTTTACAATTTCATAAGACACATGCACAACTTGATCTATATCCAATAGCCTTGTCAGGTCACACACGTAGGATCATAAGAAGTTACTAGGCTAATGTCCCTAGAGCACTTACAAGCCTAACCAAGTTCTACCCGTATTTCCATAGTCAGCACTTATTGCCCCTGTCCAAGAGAGAAGATACAGGTGGAATGCACAGGATGAATTTATGGTTACCCACCCAATCATCCAGATTGCATTTGAAGAGGGCCAATGAGGGGCTCTATTTGACATTTATTTATTTATTTTATTTATTTATTTATTTAAATTTGTTGACCGGGAGTGTCCGACTGGACGTGGGTCCATTTTCAGCGGAGGCCCGGGGAGAAAAGCTCCACAGTAAAATAAACAGACAGTAGTTACATTGGATTACATAGTGATTAACAATTTAACATAGAAATTACTTACAACATATTTACAGATGAAGAACATAGTACATCAGTAGACAACTAGAATCTTTATCTGTGAAGTACATAACAGGCATTAACAAATGTAACAATGAGAAGTTCCTGCTGTATAATAAGTACTAGGCTTATGAGCATCTGAGCTTGCTATCATCAAGGTAGTTAGTGGAGGTGAAAGAAAGGTAGTAGTTGGATGGGGTGGATGATATTAGAGTGGGAGTTGCAAGGGCATAGCCAGCATGTATTTAGGTGCGCTTTTAATAAAGTTTTGAAGTTGGTGCATGATGGTATGGAGGTAATTGTGGGTGGGAGTGAGTTCCATAATTTGGCTATGGCGCAAGAGAATAGTTATTGGCTTTAGTGATCTGCAAGTGATTTTTGTTGCTGGCTCTTAGTGGTCTGGTGGTGCGATAGGGTTGGAGTAGATTCTGGAGGGATGGGACAATTAGTGGATGGTATACTAGTTTGTGGGTGAGTGAGAGTTGATACCACTGAAGGAGGTGAGGGAGTTCAAGCCAGCCCAGTTCAGCAAGTGAGAGACAGTGGTGACTATGGTAGGATGCCCCTGTGGCGAATTTTGCGATTTTGTTGTAGCAGGTCTCTAGCTTGTTTAGATCACATTGCCTTAGGTTGGTATATACTGGAGAGGCATAAAGTAGGGTGGAGATAAGTGGACATGAAGTGGGAGTTTGTTCCAAAGGTGTGGTAACCTCTGCGAGAATCTGTCCCTCAATCAAGTTCTATTAATGCCACATGCCAGATTAAGGTCTTTAGAGTGAGTAACCCATGTACCATTTGACTTACAGAGATGCAGTATTTCCAATAAAGCAGGGTCAGACATTGCCTAGTATGCAAGGCAGAGATAGCCTCAGAGTAGTCGGTATGAAACAAAATAAAGTAACAGTGATTTCAGGTGATCCAGATAGGACAGATGCTGAAGACCTGAATTTTCCTTGTGACTTACATGTGTAACAGCTCAAACTTTACCTACATTTATATATGATTCCAAACTATGTATAAGCAGCACTTCTTCTGTGGCAAAAGATGGATATTTACTGGACTCCTGGTAAAGCATCACAGCCAAAGGCTTCTGCAGGGGGACTATTCTAGCTCCAAGTACAAGTCTAAGCCATGGAATAGTGTGGCCCAGGCTGTATCCAGGGCCACTGGTATCTCACACACTGGAGAACAGTGTAGGCATCATTTTAATGACCTAAACAGGTGAAATAGGAATGCTTTCTACCATTGGTTGTATGAGTTTGAGACTGTGGAAGCCCATAGCTGTGTAAGTATGACAATAAGATAGTATTTGTAAGATTTTGCAAACTAAATATAGGCAAGACTGGTATGCATAATGCTCTTCTGTTCTTTTCTGTTCTTTCCTCAGCTCCCACCAAATATTAGTTCAATTGGCAGGCTTATGTTGCTCAATTGGAGAGACTGAGGGAAGCAATTGGTATATATACAGCAGAAGAGAAATGCTATTGTAGCTTTAAAAGTTAAAGAGAGCTTTCTTGGTCTTTAATAGAAGATAAATATCCCAACTGTAAAAGCAAGTATGCATGCATTAGTCTGTAGGACAAACCAATTGAAGGACTCCAATATTAAACTGTAGTCAGAGGCTGTGGGTTCCAATACCACAATTCACAGCTATACAGTAATGTTATTTCTTCAATAATATTTACATTAAATTAAAAACTCTATACCAGTGGCAAAAAAAATGCCCTGCTGTAAACCGTAATATGTTTAATTGGAAGATGCATATGCGCAATATATTCCCATTTCAAGGACTACTTTCAGCAATCTGTTGTACAGTGTGTATCTGTTAGGACATATACTCGAATGTAATACTTCAGATAAAAGACTTGTATGATTGTATTACTGCATTGTATATCACATGTGATGGTACTAATTTTATCTCTTTTTTTCTCTCAGCCCAACCCTTATCTCACTTTTTTATTTTCTATTATGTGTCGTCAAAATGTCTCCATATTATCCATGTATACCACCTCACTAAAAGCTACATAGCACAGCAAGGTGGGCCAGGCCCAGTGAATCAGCCTGCTGACACTCCACCAGCTCCAGCACCAATGCCCAGCACATCTGGTACCCAGCATGGCAGCATTGCCTCTGCTGTCCCTACACTACATTTGCCCTCAGGTAGCACTTGTACCCTCTAGGAGCAGTGGCAGAGGTGAGGATTTTATCACCCACTGGGAAATACCAGAGTTGGTGCATAGGGTCATGCACTGCATCATTGATGTATGCCTACCCTGAATGGAGAGGGTGCTCTTCCTCATGGTCTGTAAGAAGAGAAGATGTCAAGCATTCCAGCTACCAGCAGAATAAGGGAACACTGATGACAGTGCAGTGGGTGATGACTTGATTCTCACTGTCTCCATGCTTGCTGGGCATGAGGATGAGTTGTCCCCTCCCTCACCTGAATCATGGTTTCCCCCAACCTTTATCTGCCTCATCATCTCCATCTTTTGTCTTGCTTATCTTGTTTATTTGCATTTGCTTCCACACCTATCCACCTTACCTGACCCAAACATACTCACTTTCCTTACGCAGCAGTCCTTTCTTATTGAATTAAAAAAATGGGCACCTGCCAAAAAAAAAAATCTTACCACACATAGCTCTCCATTTCACACATGTCTTCTTGACACACTTGATTTTGTCCAGTTGGCTATACAAGATGATTATTTGTTGTCACCCCTTTATTTGGAGGTGGCAGTCCAAATTCAGCTAATATTCTGCACATATGATCATTTTTACTATTGAAGAAATGGATAGCTATGGTTCTTTCCTACCTCCCTCATGCACATTCTTCTATTGCTTTCTATTTGTTCTTCCCCCAGTTGCTCCCCATTTCACCACTTTCCTATCTACCCCATTTTAACACCTATAATCTGATCAAAAAGTAGAATCACACACAACACACTTAAGTAGCAGAAAAAACAATGGATCCCTTCACTTTTTGTCCTCTGTGTTTAAGCAGAGTTTCGCATCGAGCAACAATGCCAAGCAATGGTGAGCAACAGTACAATGCCGTGGTTATCTCAGTGTAATCTCGCTTAACCCTACTGCACTATACCACCATACAGTAATACATGTACTATAAAGAATTAATGTCATTGCATTATCACTGTTTATTTAAAAATATTAGATACACCTGGATTTTAATCCAGTATCATCTGAGCTCAGAAATATATGTGTCAATCTGGCCCCTTCCAGTCCAGGTCATGCCTTCGGTTGCTGGCTCCGTTCGTGGCTTGCTATCAATATGTACAAGTTACCCCAGACATCTTACCTGTCCTACATAGTACCCAGGTTCCCTACCTGTAAGAACCATCTCAGGGATCATGCGGTGTATCGGGGCACTGTCCTGCCTCCCCACAAGAATGAAATACTAAAAAGAGTCTTGCTGTCAATATGTACAAGTTACCCCAGACACCTTACCTGTCCTACATAGTACCCGGGTTCCCTACTTGTAAGAACCATCTCAGGGATCATGTGGTGTATCGGGAAACTGTCCTGCCTCCCCACAAGAACCAAATACTAAAAAGAGTCTTGCTGTCAACACCTACAAGTTAGCCCAGACATCTTACCTGTCCTACGTAGTACCTGGGTTCCCTACCTGTAAGAACCATCTCAGGGATCGTGCGGTGTATCAGGAAACTGTCCTACCTCCCCACAAGAACCAAATGCTAAAAGGAGTGTATGTACCTTACTGCATAGTCATTTGTGCCATTGGTTGATGTTTTTGTCTGACCCAGCATGCGCTAGCCAGCAGCCCAGCACTGACCCAACCTCTCTTGGCTCCATAGACTCTTCCCTTCCTTTCCTCCCAGTGCTGCTCCACATATCTGTAATTACCCATTTGGTCAGCAGATGGAAGCACTCATCCATTAACTATCTTTACTTCAATCTTATAAGCTCTAAACTTTAAAAATAAAAAGGAAAAATAATTTTCAAATAATACAGTATTTAAATTGATTTAACTGTGTTGAAAGAATATTAACTGAACTGGAAGTTTTGACTCTGCTCTCCACCCACCCTCCCTGTTTTTGTTTTGGTGTTAATCTTAGTGGCCTTGAAACTGCCCGCCCCTCTTGTAAATTTGTGCTTGGATACTCCTTCTGGGCCCATCTCATTTGCTCACTCAACTGAGTGCAGTGAGATCATATTCTGATTTCAGGCACTCCTACTGTGTATAAAGAGAGCATCTGGGAAACAGAAAAAAATAGCTTGTTTCCTGCCTTTCCTGTTAAGTGGTATGGACTGTTTGTAGGCTTCTGAGCCCCCAAGCCCTTCTGTGTTGGAGGGAAGCCTTCTAGCTTAGTTTTTTTTCCTTATAACTAGCCAGTTTTCTAGTTTCAGCACTCAAATCTGTTTCTTTGAACTCAGCACTTGTTCAGAACTCATTGTAAGCATTACATAAGTTGCAAATTACTACAGCACTCAACTTTCTTCACTTGTCTAGTAGAAAGCAGTTTTTAGTACTTAATAAATAAACACTTATCCAGGCATGTCTAAGGGTCAGCTCCAAGTGATTTCTCCTGTCTACCTGATGAATCTGGGCAACTTGGGGCAATGCAGCAATTGCCTCATGTACACAGAGAACCCTCTCCTCCTACCACCCAGCACTACAACCTGTGAGAGATGCACTTATATAGCCAAACTGGAAGCAAAGCTCTCTTCACCCAAGACTGGACTAGACAGTCAAGAGGAGAAGGTAAACACTTGCACCACACCACACTCATCACATAGTCCCTCAAAACCTACACCACCAAAACACACACATAGAAACACAAAACACACACCTACATTCGCAGAGGCTCTCAATAAAATTCTGCCCAAGCATCAGGGACATCCAAAGCATAAACGCAAGCAAACTCCACCCCCCAACACAACCCAAATGACACATAGACCACAAACTCAGTGTGCCACTCAACCACAGCCAATAAGGCATAACAACGTACCCAACACTCTAGTCATAGGTGACTCTATAGTCAGGCACACTGATGTTCCACTCACTATACTAAACAAGGAGAAAGTTACTGTCAGGTGCCAGGATCCGCCACATAATGCATGCACTCAGGTCACTCCACAATAAGTAGAAATATGACACTGTCATTGTCCATGTTGGTGTGAATGACCTAAGACATACCTCCCTGGACTACATGAAAAGAGACATGGAGCAGCTCTCCGATCTTGTATCCCTGGCAGGTATGACCCTAACCCTGAGTAGCATCCTGCCATCACCCAGAATGATACCACAGTACAAGGACAAAATGATTGACTTCAACAATTGGCTAAGCTTCTGGTGTCATTCTAAGGGGATCCAGTATTTGTCTGTTAGGATTCCGGATACTGGCTAAGGCTCTTGCCACCCCTATAGCGCCTTTTTTAGGCAAGGGTCAAATGACAAATTCACCACCGTAACAGGTGCAAGCAAGCAAAATCTGAGGGTAATGCTACTCAATGCTAGAAGTCTAAACCTCAAAATGCACTCACTCGAGGCACTCCTTAAAATGGAGAACATTGACATCTGTATAGTGACAGAGACCTGGTTCAAAGCTCCAGAGAGCACCTCTGCATTACCAGGCTTCAATTCATACCACACCTTTTGGCCACCTAACCCAGAAAGAAGCACTAAAGGCAGAGGCATGTCCATATTCATTAAGGATATCCACACCTCCAGGCTAGTTGCATAGCATAATGCATCCGAGATTATCTAAGTGCAACTAACTCTGGGCAAGACAGCAATCCAAATTGTAGCTTTCTACAGACCCCCACCATGCCCCAGGATTCACACTCCTCATTTCTTGATACACTGGAAAGTATTAAGGTACAACCCAACACCCTAATAATGGGCGATTTCAACTACCCCACCATTAACTGGGAAAACTACTCATGTACCAACTCTTTTGCTCAACGATTTCTAGAATTCATAAATTCCAATGCCTTGGATCAACTTATTCACACCCCCACCAGGGGCAGCAATATCCTAGACCTGGTCATTACCAACATGGGAAACCGGTGTTCCACACCAGAGGTCAATTCCTCATTGGTCAGATCTGACCACAAGCTAATCAGCCTAGACATCCACATCCCACCCCAAGCCCCAATTAGGGAAACCATTGTAAAAAACTTCTCAAAAGCCAACTTCACATTTCTTAAGACAGAAGTGGCAAACTTCATGACACCCATGAAGACGGACAATAGAGGTATGACTGCTGAATCCTACACAAATGCACTTTATAAGCACTTACACGAGTGCATGGATCATGCTATCCCTAATAGAACCAAGATGTTATCCTCCAAAAAAAGGAAGCCAATCTGGTGGTCCTCTGCCATAAACAAACTCTACAACAGAAGAAAGAAACTGTTGCAAAAAAGAGTAAAATCCCATGACTGGAGGAACTCCCTGGTCAACCTCAGTAAGAAGCTGAGATCCCTCATAAAATCCTCTAAAGCTAGTTATGAAAACAAAATTGCCACTGACTCTAAAGACAACCACAAAGCATTCTATAGCTATGTCAAGAATCTAAATGGGAACACTCAGATCTGCTCTGAGTTACAGCATAATGGCACTAAATATACAGAACCAACTGATATTGCCAACATCCTAGCAGATAGGTTCAGTGCTAACTTTACCACCCTCTCACCCCCTAGAGGGCTTATCTCTATACCGGAAGAATGCAAAATTCCTATAATCATGGCTGCACAGGTAAAAAACACACTCTCCAAAGCCAAGAACACAGCATCCATGGGACCTGACAATATCCCAGGCTGCGTTCTACATGAACTACAGAATGAACTGGCACCCTACCTAAGTACCATGTTCAATCATAGCCTCACCTCAGGCTTTGTACCCACTGAATGGCGCACCACAACAGTTATCCCACTCCACAAAGGGGGAGCCATGATGGACCCTGGGAATTACTGCCCCATTAGCCTGACAAGCCTGGTCTGCAAGGCCATGGAACGTATCATCATGGAACTCATAAACAAAGACATTGGTAATCTCCAAACTCTGGACCCTACTCAGTTTGGATTTGTAAAAGGCAGATCATGTCTCCTAAACCTGATTGACTTCTTTGAAGCAGTCACCAAAGCCATAGATGAGGGTAAAATGGTTCACATAGCTTATCTAGATCTCGCCAAGGCTTTCGACACCATCCCCCACTCTGGAATTATAGATAAGTCACTAAACTAGGTATAAATCCCTATGTCACAAGATGCGTTGCCAACTGGCTCATGGACAGAACCCACACTGTGAAAGTAGCGGATTCCAAATCCGACATCAGACCAGTGACAAGTGGAGTAGCACAGGGTTCAGTCCTGGGTCCTCTCCTGTTTGGTATCTACTTCTCCGAAGTGCAGGCCAACACAGAAGGTCTTTGGCTAACAAAGTTTGCACATGACTGCAAACTAGGAGCCATAATCAAAACTCCTAATGATGTGGACAAACTACAAAAGGGCCTCACTGAGACAGATACCTGGTGTCAAAGCCATGGCCTGAAGCTCAATGCCAAAAAGTGTATTGTCATCCCCTTTGGTAAAAACTCTGTACCCATGAACTACCACATAGCTGGTAGTCTACTTAATGCTGAAAATGTGATAAGAGACCTTGGGACACAGGTGGACAGTAGTCTCTCCTTTGATAATCACATCACCACAGTGGTCAGGAAATCCTTCTATGGGGCTCATCTCATCACAAAAGGATTCTCATCCAGAAAAAAAGACGTCATTGTTCCCCTTTACTCATCACTCATTAGACCCTTTATAGAGTATAATGCCCTTTTGGTATGTACCTCACAAGACAACTATAACAACTGGAAAGACCACAGAAATACCTCACAAAGAGGATTACTGGCCTCAAACAGATGCCCTATTCAGACCGTCTCAAAAAACTACAGTCACTCCATTGCATATCGCCTACTCAGGGGTGATCTCTGCCTAACATACAAAGCTGTGTCAAACCCAGAGCTGTTGGACATGCTCCACTTAAAGTAATCCCAATTCCTCCAAGCTACACGCTCTAGGGACCTTAACCTTGTCACCACAATAAACAGAACATGCTGGAGGGATAGATTCCTATCCCAGAGACTTCCCATACTCTGGAACAGACTACCTATCTATATCAAACAGAGCTCCTCATTAGCACTCTTCAAGAAAAATCTTAATGATTGGATGGGAATTGGGAAATTCACCCCAGGTATCACTTCTGTGGCTCTGCTCGACAGGGGCACAGGAAAATAATTTTCTTCGGTGGTGAAAGCCAGGGTACATTTTTTGGTTAGGCTTATATGGGCCCTAGGGCCAATAGCCTAGTATCTACCTATGAACCTATGAACCCATGAAAAACTAAGAAAATAAATAAAACCTCCAACTGCCTTCTCTACCTCTCCACCCTGTGAATTCTGTTTTCCTTCCACCTTATCTACACTCAACTAACTCATGCTCCTAAGCTCATTTTCAAGCCCTGACTCTGCCCCTCACTCACCTCAACCTTCAACATGCACCAACCTAGCAGACCCCTAAGAACCAGTACTCAGAACCTAATTGAACTCCACAAACCTGCCCATCCAGCAGGCAAACTCCTACTCTCTTTTTCCCTTGCCCGTCTCTGGAACTCCCTCCCACCTCATATCCGCAGCACCAGCGGCCTCCCCATCTTTAAAACTCTCCTCCACTCACATTTATCATCTCTCTGGGAATGCTCATGTTCCCATCCTGCATAACATCCCCAGCTACTACCTTACCCCCTTAGTCTACAATCACATCCCCCTATGGGAACATACACATTGTAAATAACCACTTATGTTTAATATCTTCTGTATATACCTACTAACTATTGTCTTTATTTTAACATTTTTTCTAGTGAACATAGAAACTAAAAATTGTAAACTGATATGAATTGTTGCATTTGCTCATCTGTGTATTCCAGTTGAATTAACATTTACTTGTGCTTATATGTACTCTTCTGTCACTTTAACAAACTGTTATTTTATTTTATTTTACTTTTATTTCATACTTTTATACTTGATATTGTATCTATGGAGCTTTTCTCCCCAGGACTCCATTGAAAATGGGCTCATTCAGCCCAATGGACCATCCTGGCAAACAAACTTCAAATAAATAAAATACATAAATAAATAAATGCATTTACACCTGCTGCCACAGGGTCATTTAAGCAGCAGGTGTGTTTCATAGACTTAATACTGTCAGACATTAGCAATGTGGGTCATGTTTGTGCACTGTATAACTACTCGCAAACATGGAAAGTATTGGAAATGTGTATCTCGCATGTGCAAACTTGCCAACATCGTGCATACCTGCTGCTCACCTTGTTATAGAAAAGTAAATATTATTATGTGTTACTGCTTTTTACTGTCCACTTTCTGTCTATGACATGAAATTACATGTGAAAACATAATAAACTGAAAGCCCTCTCTAAGTGTGTCACATATTTATAATACAGCCATGTGTTGCCTCCTCCCAAGCACTGCAACTGTGGTGTGTCAGTACATTTTTCACCTGCAGAAATGTATATGAAATTTTGTTTGTTATGCAATGCATACCAATCTGTTAACATGCAGAACTAGAACTATTGATCCAGAACCTTAAAAGTCTTATCTGCAAGACTAGGGAAGGAATCAGCATGGACCTTTTTCACAGGTACATAGGTGACCTTCAACACACTTGATGTGGCCAAATTTGGTTTTGTCAAGG